>NW_026779928.1:600000-761000 GCF_030144855.1 Hypanus sabinus
AACACTTCCCATTCACAAACCGCTGATCCAACACTTCCCAATTCACACACCACTGATCCTACACTTCCCAATTCACACACTACTGATCCAACACATCCCCATTTACACACCACGGATTCAACGCTTCCCATTCATATGCTACTGACCCGAAACTTCACATTCACCCATCATTGATCCAACACTTCTCAATCCCACTCCACAGACAGGACACTTCCCATTCACACACAACTGATCCAACACTTCCCATTCACAAACCACTGATCCAACACTTCCCATTCACAAACCACTGATCCAACACTTCCCAATTCACACACCACTGATCGAACACTTCCACATTTTCACAACAATGATACAACACTTCCCATACACACACCACTGATCCAACACTTCCCATTCACAAAGCACTGATCCAACACTCGCCATTCACAAACCACTGATCCAACACGTCCCAATTCATACACTACTGATCCAACACTTCCCCATTTACACACCACGGATGCAACACTTCCCATTCATATGCTACTGACCCGAAACTTCACATTCACCGACCATTGATCCAACACTTCTCAATCCCACACCACAGACCGGACACTTTTCCTTCACAAACAACTGTCCGAAACTTCCCATTCACACACCACTGTCCCCACACTTCCCATTCACACACAACTGATCCAACACATCCCCATTCACACACCACTGATCCAACACATCCCCATTCACACACCACTGATCCAACACTTACAATTCATATACCACTGATCCTACACTTCCCATTCACACACCACTGATCCAACACTTCCCAATTCACAGACCACTGATACTTAGGTATCCACTCACAAACCACAGTTCCAACAGTTCCCATTCACAAACCACTGATGCAACACTTCCCAATTCACACACCACTGATCCAACACATCCCATTCACAACCCACTGATCCATCACTCGCCATTCACAAACCACTGATCCAACACTTCCCAATTCACACACCACTGATCGAACACTTCCCCATTTCCACAACAATGATACAACACTTCCCATTCACACACAACTGAACCAATACTTCCCATTCACACACCACTGATACAACACTTCCAATTCACAAATCACTGATACAACACTTCCCATTCACAAACAACTGATCAAACACGCGCCATTCACACACCACTGATCCAACTCTTCCCTATTCACACACCACTGAACCAACACTTCCCATTCACAAACACTGATCCAACACTTCCCAATCAACAACCACTGACACCACACGTCCCATTCACAAACCACTGATCCAATATTCGCCATTTACTCACCACTGATCCAACACTTCCAAATTAACACACCACGGATCAAAACCTTCCCAATTCACACACCACTGATCCAACACTTCCAAATTCACACACCACTGATCCAACACATCCCAATTCACACACCACTGATCCAACACTTCCCAATTCACACACCACTGATCCAGCACTTCACATTCACACACCACTGATCCAACAATTCCCCATTTACACAACACTGATACCACACTTCCCATTCATATGCTACTGACACGAATCTTCACATTCACCCACCATTGATCAAAAACTTCTCCATCACACCCCACTGACCTGACACAGCCCATTCACAAACCACTGATCCAACAATTCCCATTCACACCACACTGAACAGACGCTTCCTATTCACCAACAAGTGTCCGACACTTCCCATTCACACACCACTGATCCAACACTTCCCATTCACACACCACTGACCCGACACTTCCCATTCACACACCACTGATCCGAGACTTCCCATTCACGCACCACTGACCCAACACTTCCCTTTCACAAACCACTGAACCAAACACTTCCCAATTCACACACCACTGATCCAACACTTCCCATTCACAAACCACTGATCCAACACTCGCCATTCACTCACCACTGATCCAACACTTCCAAATTCACACACCACGGATCCAAAAATTCCCAATTCACACACCACTGATCCAACACTTCCCAATTCACACACCACTGATCCAACACATCCCAATTCACACACCACTGATCCAACACATCCCAATTCACACACCACTGATCCAGCACTTCCCCATTCACACAACACTGATACCACAATTCCCATTCATATGCTACTGACACGAAACTTCACATTCACCCACCATTGATCAAAAACTTCTCCATCACACTCCACTGACCTGACACAGCCCATTCACAAACCACTGATCCAACAATTCCCATTCACACCACACTGAACAGACGCATCTTATTCACCAACAAGTGTCCGACACTTCCCATTCACACACCAGTGACCCGACACTTCCCATTCACAAACCACTGATCCAACTCTTCCCATTCACACACCACTGACCCGACACTTCCCATTCACACACCACTGATCCGACACTTCCCATTCACGCACCACTGACCTAACACTTCCCTTTCACAAACCACTGAACCAAACACTTCCCCATTCACAAACCACTGATCCAACACTCGCCATTCACTCACCACTGATCCAACACTTCCAAATTCACACACCACGGATCCAAAAATTCCCAATTCACACACCACTGATCCAACACTTCCCAATTCACACACCACTGATCCAACACATCCCAATTCACACACCACTGATCCAACACTTCCCAATTCACACACCACTGATCCAGCACTTCCCCATTTACACAACACTGATACCACACTTCCCATTCATATGCTACTGACACGAAACTTCACATTCACCCACCATTGATCAAAAACTTCTCCATCACACTCCACTGACCTGACACAGCCCATTCACAAACCACTGATCCAACAATTCCCATTCACACCACACTGAACAGACGCATCTTATTCACCAACAAGTGTCCGACACTTCCCATTCACACACCAGTGACCCGACACTTCCCATTCACAAACCACTGATCCAACACTTCCCATTCACACACCACTGATCCAACACTTCCCTATTTACACAGCACGGATACAACACATCCCAACAAATGCTACTGACCCGAAACATCACATTCACCAACCATTGATCCAACACTTCTCAATCACTCTCCACAGACCCGACACTTCCCATTCACACACAACTGACCCACTACTTCCCATTCAGACGCCACTGACACGACACTTCCCATTCACAAACCACTGATCCAACACTTCCCATTCACAAACAACTGTCCGAACCTTCCCTTTCAAACACCACTGACCCGACTCTTCCCATTCGCAAACAACTGATCCAACACGTCCCATTCACACACCACTGATCAGAAAACTTCCCAGTCACAAACCACTGATCCAACAATTCCCATTCACACACCACTGAACAGACTCTCCCCATTCACAAACAACTGTCCGACACTTCTCATTCACACACCACTGACCCAAGACTTCCCTTTCACAAACCACTGATCTAACACTTCCCATTCACAAACAACTCTCCGAGCCATCCCCTTCACACTCCACTGACCCGACAATTCCCATTCACAAACCACTCGTCCAAAACGTCCCATTCACAAACCACTGACCTGACAGTTCCCATTCACACAGCACTGACCGGACACTTCCCATTCACAAACCACTGATCCAGCAATTCCATTTCACAAACAACTGTCCGAAACTTCCGCTTCACACTCCACTGACCCGACACTTCCATTCACAAACCACTGATCCAACACGTCCCATTCACAAACCACTGACCTGACAGTTCCCATTCACACACCACTGACCGGACACTTCCCATTCAGAAACCACTGAACCCACACTTCCCATTCACACACCACTGATCCAACACTTCCCATTCACACACCACTGACCCGGCACTTCCCATTCACACACCACTGATCCGACACATCCCATTCACAAACCACTGATCCAACAATTCCCATTCACACCACACTGAACAGACGCTTCCTATTCACAAACAAATGTCCGACACTTCCCATTCACACACCACTGAACAGACTCTTCCCATTCACAAACAACTGTCCGACACTTCCCATTCACACACCACTGACCCAACACTTCCCTTTCACAAACCACTGATCTAACACTTCCCATTCACAAACAACTGTCCGATCCTTCCCCTTCACACTCCACTGACCCGACACGTCCATTCAGAAACCACTGATCCAACACGTCCCATTCACAAACCACTGACCTGACAGTTCCCATTCACACACCACAGACCCGGCACTTCCCATTCAGAAACCACTGAACCCACACTTCCCATTCATACTCCACTGATCCAACACATCCCCATTCACACACCACTGATCCAACACATCCCCATTCACACACCACTGATCCAACACTTCCCATTCACAAACAACTGTCCGAACCTTCCCTTTCAAACACCACTGACCCGACTCTTCCCATTCACAAACAACTGATCCAAAACGTCCCATTCACACACCACTGATCTGACACTTCCCAGTCACAAACCACTGATCCAACAATTCCCATTCACACACCACTGAACAGACTCTCCCCATTCACAAACAACTGTCCGACACTTCTCATTCACACACCACTGACCCAAGACTTCCCTTTCACAAACCACTGATCTAACACTTCCCATTCACAAACAACTCTCCGAGCCTTCCCCTTCACACTCCACTGACCCGACAATGCGCATTCACAAACCACTCGTCCAAAACGTCCCATTCACAAACCACTGACCTGACAGTTCCCATTCGCACAGCACTGACCGGACACTTCCCATTCACAAACCACTGATCCAGCAATTCCATTTCACAAACAACTGTCCGAAACTTCCGCTTCACACTCCACTGACCCGACACTTCCATTCACAAACCACTGATCCAACACGTCGCATTCACAAACCACTGACCTGACAGTTCCCATTCACACACCACTGACCGGACACTTCCCATTCAGAAACCACTGATCCAGCAATTCCATTTCACAAACAACTGTCCGAAACTTCCGCTTCACACTCCACTGACCCGACACTTCCATTCACAAACCACTGATCCAACACGTCGCATTCACAAACCACTGACCTGACAGTTCCCATTCACACACCACTGACCGGACACTTCCCATTCAGAAACCACTGAACCCACACTTCCCATTCACACACTACTGATCCAACACATCCCAATTCACACACCACTGATCCAACACTTCCCATTCACACACCACTGACCCGGCACTTCCCATTCACACACCACTGATCCGACACATCCCATTCACAAACCACTGATCCAACAATTCCCATTCACACCACACTGAACAGACGCTTCCTATTCACAAACAAATGTCCGACACTTCCCATTCACACACCACTGAACAGACTCTTCCCATTCACAAACAACTGTCCGACACTTCCCATTCACACACCACTGACCCAACACTTCCCTTTCACAAACCACTGATCTAACACTTCCCATTCACAAACAACTGTCCGATCCTTCCCCGTCACACTCCACTGACCCGACACGTCCATTCAGAAACCACTGATCCAACACGTCCCATTCACAAACCACTGACCTGACAGTTCCCATTCACACACCACTGACCCGGCACTTCCCATTCAGAAACCACTGAACCCACACTTCCCATTCACACTCCACTGATCCAACACATCCCCATTCACACACCACTGATCCAACACATCCCCATTCACACACCACTGATCCAACACTTCCCATTCACACAACACTGATCCAAAACTTCCCACTTCACAGACAACTGATACTTAGGTATCCATTCACAAACCACAGTTCCGACACTTCCCATTCACACACCACTGGCCCAAGACTTCCCTTTCACAAACGACTGATCCAACACTTCCCATTCACAAACAACTCTCCGAGCCTTCCTCTTCACACTCCACTGTCCCGACAATTCCCATTCACAAACCACTCGTGCAAAACGTCCCATTCACGAACCACTGACCAGACTGTTCCCATTCACACAGCACTGCCCGGACACTTCCCATTAACAAACCACTGATACAACAATTCCAATTCACAAACAACTGTCCGAAACTTCCGCTGCACACTCCACTGACCCGACACTTCCATTCACAAACCACTGATCCAACACGTCCCATTCACAAACCACTGACCTGACAGTTCCCATTCACACACCGCTGACCGGGCACTTCCCATTCACAATCCACTGAACCCACACTTCCCATTCACACACCACTGATCCAACACATCCCAATTCACAAACCAATAATCCAACACTTCCCCTGTCACAAACCACTGACCTGACAGTTCCCATTCACACACCACTGACCGGACACTTCCCATTCAGAAACCACTGAACCCACACTTCCCATTCACACACCACTGATCCAACACTTCCCATTCACACACCACTGACCCGGCACTTCCCATTCACACACCACTGATCCGACACATCCCATTCACAAACCACTGATCCAACAATTTCCATTCACACCACACTGAACAGACGCTTCCTATTCACAAACAACTGTCCGACACTTCCCATTCACACACCACTGACCCAACACTTCCCTTTCACAAACCACTGATCTAACACTTCCCATTCACAAACAACTGTCCGATCCTTCCCCGTCACACTCCACTGACCCGACACGTCCATTCAGAAACCACTGATCCAACACGTCCCATTCACAAACCACTGACCTGACAGTTCCCATTCACACACCACTGACCCGGCACTTCCCATTCAGAAACCACTGAACCCACACTTCCCATTCACACTCCACTGATCCAACACATCCCCATTCACACACCACTGATCCAACACATCCCCATTCACACACCACTGATCCAACACTTCCCATTCACACAACACTGATCCAAAACTTCCCACTTCACAGACAACTGATACTTAGGTATCCATTCACAAACCACAGTTCCGACACTTCCCATTCACACACCACTGGCCCAAGACTTCCCTTTCACAAACGACTGATCCAACACTTCCCATTCACAAACAACTCTCCGAGCCTTCCTCTTCACACTCCACTGTCCCGACAATTCCCATTCACAAACCACTCGTGCAAAACGTCCCATTCACGAACCACTGACCAGACTGTTCCCATTCACACAGCACTGCCCGGACACTTCCCATTAACAAACCACTGATACAACAATTCCAATTCACAAACAACTGTCCGAAACTTCCGCTGCACACTCCACTGACCCGACACTTCCATTCACAAACCACTGATCCAACACGTCCCATTCACAAACCACTGACCTGACAGTTCCCATTCACACACCGCTGACCGGGCACTTCCCATTCACAATCCACTGAACCCACACTTCCCATTCACACACCACTGATCCAACACATCCCAATTCACAAACCAATAATCCAACACTTCCCCTGTCACAAACCACTGACCTGACAGTTCCCATTCACACACCACTGACCGGACACTTCCCATTCAGAAACCACTGAACCCACACTTCCCATTCACACACCACTGATCCAACACTTCCCATTCACACACCACTGACCCGGCACTTCCCATTCACACACCACTGATCCGACACATCCCATTCACAAACCACTGATCCAACAATTTCCATTCACACCACACTGAACAGACGCTTCCTATTCACAAACAAATGTCCGACACTTCCCATTCACACACCACTGAACAGACTCTTCCCATTCACAAACAACTGTCCGACACTTCCCATTCACACACCACTGACCCAACACTTCCTTTTCACAAACCACTGATCTAACACTTCCCATTCACAAACAACTGTCCGATCCTTCCCCTTCACACTCCACTGACCCGACACGTCCATTCAGAAACCACTGAACCAACACGTCCCATTCACAAACCACTGACCTGACAGTTCCCATTCACACACCACAGACCCGGCACTTCCCATTCAGAAACCACTGAACCCACACTTCCCATTCATACTCCACTGATCCAACACATCCCCATTCACACACCACTGATCCAACACATCCCCCATTCACACACCACTGATCCAACACTTCCCATTCACAAACAACTGTCCGAACCTTCCCTTTCAAACACCACTGACCCGACTCTTCCCATTCACAAACAACTGATCCAAAACGTCCCATTCACACACCACTGATCTGACACTTCCCAGTCACAAACCACTGATCCAACAATTCCCATTCACACACCACTGAACAGACTCTCCCCATTCACAAACAACTGTCCGACACTTCTCATTCACACACCACTGACCCAAGACTTCCCTTTCACAAACCACTGATCTAACACTTCCCATTCACAAACAACTCTCCGAGCCTTCCCCTTCACACTCCACTGACCCGACAATGCGCATTCACAAACCACTCGTCCAAAACGTCCCATTCACAAACCACTGACCTGACAGTTCCCATTCGCACAGCACTGACCGGACACTTCCCATTCACAAACCACTGATCCAGCAATTCCATTTCACAAACAACTGTCCGAAACTTCCGCTTCACACTCCACTGACCCGACACTTCCATTCACAAACCACTGATCCAACACGTCGCATTCACAAACCACTGACCTGACAGTTCCCATTCACACACCACTGACCGGACACTTCCCATTCAGAAACCACTGATCCAGCAATTCCATTTCACAAACAACTGTCCGAAACTTCCGCTTCACACTCCACTGACCCGACACTTCCATTCACAAACCACTGATCCAACACGTCGCATTCACAAACCACTGACCTGACAGTTCCCATTCACACACCACTGACCGGACACTTCCCATTCAGAAACCACTGAACCCACACTTCCCATTCACACACTACTGATCCAACACATCCCAATTCACACACCACTGATCCAACACTTCCCATTCACACACCACTGACCCGGCACTTCCCATTCACACACCACTGATCCGACACATCCCATTCACAAACCACTGATCCAACAATTCCCATTCACACCACACTGAACAGACGCTTCCTATTCACAAACAAATGTCCGACACTTCCCATTCACACACCACTGAACAGACTCTTCCCATTCACAAACAACTGTCCGACACTTCCCATTCACACACCACTGACCCAAGACTTCCCTTTCACAAACCACTGATCTAACACTTCCCATTCACAAACAACTCTCCGAGCCTTCCCCTTCACACTCCACTGACCCGACACGTCCATTCAGAAACCACTGATCCAACACGTCCCATTCACAAACCACTGACCTGACAGTTCCCATTCACACACCACTGACCCGGCACTTCCCATTCAGAAACCACTGAACCAGCAATTCCATTTCACAAACAACTGTCCGAAACTTCCGCTTCACACTCCACTGACCCGACACTTCCATTCACAAACCACTGATCCAACACGTCCCATTCACAAACCACTGACCTGACAGTTCCCATTCACACACCACTGACCCGGCACTTCCCATTCAGAAACCACTGAACCCACACTTCCCATTCACACTCCACTGATCCAACACATCCCCATTCACACACCACTGATCCAACACTTCCCAATTCACACACCACTGATCCAACACTTCCCAATTCACACACCACTGATCCAGCACTTCCCCATTTACACAACACTGATACCACACTTCCCATTCATATGCTACTGACACGAAACTTCACATTCACACACCATTGATCAAAAACTTCTCCATCACACCCCACTGACTCGAAACATCCCATTCACAAACCACTAATCCAACACTTCCCCTTTCACACACCACTGACCCGACACTTCCCAATTCACAAACCTATCGAACACTTCCCCATTTCCACAACAATGATACAACACTTCCCATTCACAAACCACTGATCCAACACATCGCCATCCACACACCACTGATCCAGCACTTCCCAATCAACTACAACTGACCAGACACTTCCCCATTCACACACCACTGATCCAACAATTTCCCATTCACACACCACTGATACCACACTTCCCATTCATATGCTACTGACACGAAACGTCACATTCACCCACCATTGATCCAAAACTTCTCCATCACACCCCACTGACCCGACACTTGCCATTCACACACCACTGACCTGACACATGCCATTCGCAAACCACTGATCCAAGAATTCCCATTCACAAACAACTGTCCGAACCTTCCCCTTCATACTCCAGTGATCCGACACTTCCATTCACAAACCACTGATCCAACACGTCGCATTCACAAACCACTGACCTGACAGTTCCCATTCACACACCACTGACCGGACACTTCCCATTCAGAAACCACTGAACCCACACTTCCCATTCACACACTACTGATCCAACACATCCCAATTCACACACCACTGATCCAACACTTCCCATTCACACACCACTGACCCGGCACTTCCCATTCACACACCACTGATCCGACACATCCCATTCACAAACCACTGATCCAACAATTCCCATTCACACCACACTGAACAGACGCTTCCTATTCACAAACAAATGTCCGACACTTCCCATTCACACACCACTGAACAGACTCTTCCCATTCACAAACAACTGTCCGACACTTCCCATTCACACACCACTGACCCAACACTTCCCTTTCACAAACCACTGATCTAACACTTCCCATTCACAAACAACTGTCCGATCCTTCCCCGTCACACTCCACTGACCCGACACGTCCATTCAGAAACCACTGATCCAACACGTCCCATTCACAAACCACTGACCTGACAGTTCCCATTCACACACCACTGACCCGGCACTTCCCATTCAGAAACCACTGAACCCACACTTCCCATTCACACTCCACTGATCCAACACATCCCCATTCACACACCACTGATCCAACACATCCCCATTCACACACCACTGATCCAACACTTCCCATTCACACAACACTGATCCAAAACTTCCCACTTCACAGACAACTGATACTTAGGTATCCATTCACAAACCACAGTTCCGACACTTCCCATTCACACACCACTGGCCCAAGACTTCCCTTTCACAAACGACTGATCCAACACTTCCCATTCACAAACAACTCTCCGAGCCTTCCTCTTCACACTCCACTGTCCCGACAATTCCCATTCACAAACCACTCGTGCAAAACGTCCCATTCACGAACCACTGACCAGACTGTTCCCATTCACACAGCACTGCCCGGACACTTCCCATTAACAAACCACTGATACAACAATTCCAATTCACAAACAACTGTCCGAAACTTCCGCTGCACACTCCACTGACCCGACACTTCCATTCACAAACCACTGATCCAACACGTCCCATTCACAAACCACTGACCTGACAGTTCCCATTCACACACCGCTGACCGGGCACTTCCCATTCACAATCCACTGAACCCACACTTCCCATTCACACACCACTGATCCAACACATCCCAATTCACAAACCAATAATCCAACACTTCCCCTGTCACAAACCACTGACCTGACAGTTCCCATTCACACACCACTGACCGGACACTTCCCATTCAGAAACCACTGAACCCACACTTCCCATTCACACACCACTGATCCAACACTTCCCATTCACACACCACTGACCCGGCACTTCCCATTCACACACCACTGATCCGACACATCCCATTCACAAACCACTGATCCAACAATTTCCATTCACACCACACTGAACAGACGCTTCCTATTCACAAACAAATGTCCGACACTTCCCATTCACACACCACTGAACAGACTCTTCCCATTCACAAACAACTGTCCGACACTTCCCATTCACACACCACTGACCCAACACTTCCTTTTCACAAACCACTGATCTAACACTTCCCATTCACAAACAACTGTCCGATCCTTCCCCTTCACACTCCACTGACCCGACACGTCCATTCAGAAACCACTGATCCAACACGTCCCATTCACAAACCACTGACCTGACAGTTCCCATTCACACACCACAGACCCGGCACTTCCCATTCAGAAACCACTGAACCCACACTTCCCATTCATACTCCACTGATCCAACACATCCCCATTCACACACCACTGATCCAACACATCCCCCATTCACACACCACTGATCCAACACTTCCCATTCACAAACAACTGTCCGAACCTTCCCTTTCAAACACCACTGACCCGACTCTTCCCATTCACAAACAACTGATCCAAAACGTCCCATTCACACACCACTGATCTGACACTTCCCAGTCACAAACCACTGATCCAACAATTCCCATTCACACACCACTGAACAGACTCTCCCCATTCACAAACAACTGTCCGACACTTCTCATTCACACACCACTGACCCAAGACTTCCCTTTCACAAACCACTGATCTAACACTTCCCATTCACAAACAACTCTCCGAGCCTTCCCCTTCACACTCCACTGACCCGACAATGCGCATTCACAAACCACTCGTCCAAAACGTCCCATTCACAAACCACTGACCTGACAGTTCCCATTCGCACAGCACTGACCGGACACTTCCCATTCACAAACCACTGATCCAGCAATTCCATTTCACAAACAACTGTCCGAAACTTCCGCTTCACACTCCACTGACCCGACACTTCCATTCACAAACCACTGATCCAACACGTCGCATTCACAAACCACTGACCTGACAGTTCCCATTCACACACCACTGACCGGACACTTCCCATTCAGAAACCACTGATCCAGCAATTCCATTTCACAAACAACTGTCCGAAACTTCCGCTTCACACTCCACTGACCCGACACTTCCATTCACAAACCACTGATCCAACACGTCGCATTCACAAACCACTGACCTGACAGTTCCCATTCACACACCACTGACCGGACACTTCCCATTCAGAAACCACTGAACCCACACTTCCCATTCACACACTACTGATCCAACACATCCCAATTCACACACCACTGATCCAACACTTCCCATTCACACACCACTGACCCGGCACTTCCCATTCACACACCACTGATCCGACACATCCCATTCACAAACCACTGATCCAACAATTCCCATTCACACCACACTGAACAGACGCTTCCTATTCACAAACAAATGTCCGACACTTCCCATTCACACACCACTGAACAGACTCTTCCCATTCACAAACAACTGTCCGACACTTCCCATTCACACACCACTGACCCAAGACTTCCCTTTCACAAACCACTGATCTAACACTTCCCATTCACAAACAACTCTCCGAGCCTTCCCCTTCACACTCCACTGACCCGACACGTCCATTCAGAAACCACTGATCCAACACGTCCCATTCACAAACCACTGACCTGACAGTTCCCATTCACACACCACTGACCCGGCACTTCCCATTCAGAAACCACTGAACCAGCAATTCCATTTCACAAACAACTGTCCGAAACTTCCGCTTCACACTCCACTGACCCGACACTTCCATTCACAAACCACTGATCCAACACGTCCCATTCACAAACCACTGACCTGACAGTTCCCATTCACACACCACTGACCCGGCACTTCCCATTCAGAAACCACTGAACCCACACTTCCCATTCACACTCCACTGATCCAACACATCCCCATTCACACACCACTGATCCAACACTTCCCAATTCACACACCACTGATCCAACACTTCCCAATTCACACACCACTGATCCAGCACTTCCCCATTTACACAACACTGATACCACACTTCCCATTCATATGCTACTGACACGAAACTTCACATTCACACACCATTGATCAAAAACTTCTCCATCACACCCCACTGACTCGAAACATCCCATTCACAAACCACTAATCCAACACTTCCCCTTTCACACACCACTGACCCGACACTTCCCAATTCACAAACCTATCGAACACTTCCCCATTTCCACAACAATGATACAACACTTCCCATTCACAAACCACTGATCCAACACATCGCCATCCACACACCACTGATCCAGCACTTCCCAATCAACTACAACTGACCAGACACTTCCCCATTCACACACCACTGATCCAACAATTTCCCATTCACACACCACTGATACCACACTTCCCATTCATATGCTACTGACACGAAACGTCACATTCACCCACCATTGATCCAAAACTTCTCCATCACACCCCACTGACCCGACACTTGCCATTCACACACCACTGACCTGACACATGCCATTCGCAAACCACTGATCCAAGAATTCCCATTCACAAACAACTGTCCGAACCTTCCCCTTCATACTCCAGTGATCCGACACTTCCCATTCGCAAAACACTCATCCAAAACGTCCCATTCACCAACCACTGACCTGACAGTTCCCATTCACACATCACTGACCCGACACTTCCCATTCACAAACAACTGATCCAACAATTCCCATTCACAAACAACTGTCCGAACCTTCCCCTTCATACTCCACTGATCCGACACTTCCCATTCGCAAACCAATGATCTTACACTTCCCAATTCACACACCACTGATCCAACACTTCCCAATTCACACACCACTGATCCAACACTTCCCAATTCACACACCACTGATCCAGCACTACCCCATTTACACAACACTGATACCACACTTCCCATTCATATGCTACTGACACGAAACGTCACATTCACCCACCATTGATCAAAAACTTCTCCATCACACCCCACTGACTCGAAACATCCCATTCACAAACCACTGATCCAACACTTCCCTTTCACACACCACTGACCCGACACTTCCCATTCACAAACCACTGATCCAACACGTCCCATTCACAAACCACTGATCCGGCACTTCCCATTCACAAACCACTGAACCCACACTTCCCATTCACACACCACTGATCCAACACATCGCTATTCACACACCACTGATCCAACACTTCCCCATTTACACACCACTGATACCACACTTCCCATTCATATGCTACTGACACGAAACTTCACATTCACCTACCATTGATCCAAAACTTCTCCATCACACCACACTGACCCGACACTTCCCATTCACAAACCACTGATCCAACACGTCCCATTCACAAACCACTGATCCGGCACTTCCCATTCACAAACCACTGAACCCACACTTCCCATTAACACACCACTGATCCAACACATCGCCATTCACACACCACTGATCCAACACTTCCCCATTTACACACCACTGATACCACACTTCCCATTCATATGCTACTGACACGAAACTTCACATTCACCTACCATTGATCCAAAACTTCTCCATCACACCCCACTGACCCGACACTTGCCATTCACACACAACTGACCCGACATTCACAAACCACAGACCTGACAGTTCCCATTCACACCACACTGACCTGACACATGCCATTCACAAACCACTGATCCAACAATTCCCATTCACAAACAACTGTCCGAACCTTCTCCTTCATACTCCACTGACCGGCAATTCCCATTCACAAAACACTCATCCAAAACGTCCCATTCACCAACCACTGACCTGACAGTTCCCATTCACACATCACTGACCCGACACTTCCCATTCACAAACAACTGATCCAACAATTCCCATTCACAAACAACTGTCCGAACCTTCCCCTTCATACTCCACTGATCCGACACTTCCCATTCGCAAACCAATGATCTAACACTCGCCATTCACTCACCACTGATCCAACACATCCAAATTCACACACCACTGATCCAACACTTCCCAATTCACACACCACTGATCCAACACTTCCCAATTCACACACCACTGATCCAACACTTCCCAATTCACACACCACTGATCCAGCACTTCCCCATTTACACAACACTGATACCACACTTCCCATTCATATGCTACTGACACGAAACTTCACATTCACACACCATTGATCAAAAACTTCTCCATCACACCCCACTGACTCGAAACATCCCATTCACAAACCACTAATCCAACACTTCCCCTTTCACACACCACTGACCCGACACTTCCCAATTCACAAACCTATCGAACACTTCCCCATTTCCACAACAATGATACAACACTTCCCATTCACAAACCACTGATCCAACACATCGCCATCCACACACCACTGATCCAGCACTTCCCAATCAACTACAACTGACCAGACACTTCCCCATTCACACACCACTGATCCAACAATTTCCCATTCACACACCACTGATACCACACTTCCCATTCATATGCTACTGACACGAAACGTCACATTCACCCACCATTGATCCAAAACTTCTCCATCACACCCCACTGACCCGACACTTGCCATTCACACACCACTGACCTGACACATGCCATTCGCAAACCACTGATCCAAGAATTCCCATTCACAAACAACTGTCCGAACCTTCCCCTTCATACTCCACTGATCCGACACTTCCCATTCGCAAACCAATGATCTTACACTTCCCAATTCACACACCACTGATCCAACACTTCCCAATTCACACACCACTGATCCAACACTTCCCAATTCACACACCACTGATCCAGCACTACCCCATTTACACAACACTGATACCACACTTCCCATTCATATGCTACTGACACGAAACGTCACATTCACCCACCATTGATCAAAAACTTCTCCATCACACCCCACTGACTCGAAACATCCCATTCACAAACCACTGATCCAACACTTCCCTTTCACACACCACTGACCCGACACTTCCCATTCACAAACCACTGATCCAACACGTCCCATTCACAAACCACTGATCCGGCACTTCCCATTCACAAACCACTGAACCCACACTTCCCATTCACACACCACTGATCCAACACATCGCTATTCACACACCACTGATCCAACACTTCCCCATTTACACACCACTGATACCACACTTCCCATTCATATGCTACTGACACGAAACTTCACATTCACCTACCATTGATCCAAAACTTCTCCATCACACCACACTGACCCGACACTTCCCATTCACAAACCACTGATCCAACACGTCCCATTCACAAACCACTGATCCGGCACTTCCCATTCACAAACCACTGAACCCACACTTCCCATTAACACACCACTGATCCAACACATCGCCATTCACACACCACTGATCCAACACTTCCCCATTTACACACCACTGATACCACACTTCCCATTCATATGCTACTGACACGAAACTTCACATTCACCTACCAATGATCCAAAACTTCTCCATCACACCCCACTGACCCGACACTTGCCATTCACACACAACTGACCCGACATTCACAAACCACAGACCTGACAGTTCCCATTCACACCACACTGACCTGACACATGCCATTCACAAACCACTGATCCAACAATTCCCATTCACAAACAACTGTCCGAACCTTCTCCTTCATACTCCACTGACCGGCAATTCCCATTCACAAAACACTCATCCAAAACGTCCCATTCACCAACCACTGACCTGACAGTTCCCATTCACACATCACTGACCCGACACTTCCCATTCACAAACAACTGATCCAACAATTCCCATTCACAAACAACTGTCCGAACCTTCCCCTTCATACTCCACTGATCCGACACTTCCCATTCGCAAACCAATGATCTAACACTCGCCATTCACTCACCACTGATCCAACACATCCAAATTCACACACCACTGATCCAACACTTCCCAATTCACACACCACTGATCCAACACTTCCCAATTCACACACCACTGATCCAACACTTCCCAATTCACACACCACTGATCCAGCACTTCCCCATTTACACAACACTGATACCACACTTCCCATTCATATGCTACTGACACGAAACTTCACATTCACACACCATTGATCAAAAACTTCTCCATCACACCCCACTGACTCGAAACATCCCATTCACAAACCACTAATCCAACACTTCCCCTTTCACACACCACTGACCCGACACTTCCCAATTCACAAACCTATCGAACACTTCCCCATTTCCACAACAATGATACAACACTTCCCATTCACAAACCACTGATCCAACACATCGCCATCCACACACCACTGATCCAGCACTTCCCAATCAACTACAACTGACCAGACACTTCCCCATTCACACACCACTGATCCAACAATTTCCCATTCACACACCACTGATACCACACTTCCCATTCATATGCTACTGACACGAAACGTCACATTCACCCACCATTGATCCAAAACTTCTCCATCACACCCCACTGACCCGACACTTGCCATTCACACACCACTGACCTGACACATGCCATTCGCAAACCACTGATCCAAGAATTCCCATTCACAAACAACTGTCCGAACCTTCCCCTTCATACTCCAGTGATCCGACACTTCCCATTCGCAAACCAATGATCCAACACGTCCCATACACAAACCACTGATACCACACTTCCCATTCATATGCTACTGACACGAAACTTCACATTCACCCACCATTGATCCAAAACTTCTCCATCACACCACACTGACCCGACACTTCCCATTCATATACCACTGATCCCACACTTCCCATTCACACACCACTGATCCAACACTTCCCACTTCACAGACCACTGATACTTAGGTATCCATTCGCAAAACACAGTTCCAACAGTTCCCATTCACAAACCACTGATGTAACACTTCCCAATTCACACACCACTGATCCAACACATCCCACTCACTACCCACTGATCCAACACTCGCCTTTCAGAAACCACTGATCCAACACTTCCCAATTCACACACCTCTGATCGAACACTTCGTCATTTCCACAACAATGATACAACACTTCCCATTCACAAACCACTGAACCCACACTTCCCATTCACACACCAGTAATCCGACACCTCCCATTCACACACCACTGATCCAAAACTTCCCAATTCACACAGCACTGATCCAACACTTCCCAATTCACACACCACTGATCCAACACTTCCCATTCACAAACAACTGTCCGAACCTTCCCCTTCACACTCCACTGACCGGCAATTCCCATTCACAAAACACTCATCCAAAACGTCCCATTCACCAACCACTGACCTGACAGTTCCCATTCACACATCACTGACCCGACACTTCCCATTCACAAACAACTGTCCGAACCTTCCCCTTCATACTCCACTGACCCGACACTTCCCATTCACAAACCAATGATCCAACACGTCCCATTCACAAACCACTGATCCAACAATTCCCATTCACAAACAAATGTCCGAACCTTCCCCTTCATACTCCACTGATCCGACACTTCCCATTCGCAAACCAATGATCCAACACGTCCCATACACAAACCACTGATACCACACTTCCCATTCATATGCTACTGACACGAAACTTCACATTCACCCACCATTGATCCAAAACTTCTCCATCACACCACACTGACCTGACACATGCCATTCACAAACCACTGATCCAACAATTCCCAATTCACACACCACTGATCCAACACTTCCCATTCACAAACAACTGTCCGACCCTTCCCCTTCACACTCCACTGACCGGCAATTCCCATTCACAAAACACTCATCCTAAACGTCCCATTCACAAACCACTGACCTGACAGTTCCCATTCACACAGCACTGACCCGACACTTCCCATTCACAAACCACTGATCCAACACGTCCCATTCACAAACCACTGATCCGGCACTTCCCATTCAGAAACCACTGAACCCACACTTCCCATTCACACACAACTGATCAAACACATCCCCATTCACACACCACTGATCCAACACATCCCCATTCACACACCACTGATCCAACACTTCCCATTCATATACCCTGATCCCACACTTCCCATTCACACACCAGTGATCCAAAACTTCCCACTTCACAGACCACTGATACTTAGGTATCCATTCACAAACCACAGTTCCAACAGTTCCCATTCACAATCCACTGATGCAACACTTCCCAATTCACACACCACTGATCCAACACATCCCATTCACAACCCACTGATCCAACACTTCCCAATTCACACACCACTGATCGAACACTTCCTCATTTCCACAACAATGATCCAACACTTCCCATTCACAAACCGCTGATCCAACACTTCCCAATTCACACACCACTGATCCTACACTTCCCAATTCACACACTACTGATCCAACACATCCCCATTTACACACCACGGATTCAACGCTTCCCATTCATATGCTACTGACCCGAAACTTCACATTCACCCATCATTGATCCAACACTTCTCAATCCCACTCCACAGACAGGACACTTCCCATTCACACACAACTGATCCAACACTTCCCATTCACAAACCACTGATCCAACACTTCCCATTCACAAACCACTGATCCAACACTTCCCAATTCACACACCACTGATCGAACACTTCCACATTTTCACAACAATGATACAACACTTCCCATACACACACCACTGATCCAACACTTCCCATTCACAAAGCACTGATCCAACACTCGCCATTCACAAACCACTGATCCAACACGTCCCAATTCATACACTACTGATCCAACACTTCCCCATTTACACACCACGGATGCAACACTTCCCATTCATATGCTACTGACCCGAAACTTCACATTCACCGACCATTGATCCAACACTTCTCAATCCCACACCACAGACCGGACACTTTTCCTTCACAAACAACTGTCCGAAACTTCCCATTCACACACCACTGTCCCCACACTTCCCATTCACACACAACTGATCCAACACATCCCCATTCACACACCACTGATCCAACACATCCCCATTCACACACCACTGATCCAACACTTACAATTCATATACCACTGATCCTACACTTCCCATTCACACACCACTGATCCAACACTTCCCAATTCACAGACCACTGATACTTAGGTATCCACTCACAAACCACAGTTCCAACAGTTCCCATTCACAAACCACTGATGCAACACTTCCCAATTCACACACCACTGATCCAACACATCCCATTCACAACCCACTGATCCATCACTCGCCATTCACAAACCACTGATCCAACACTTCCCAATTCACACACCACTGATCGAACACTTCCCCATTTCCACAACAATGATACAACACTTCCCATTCACACACAACTGAACCAATACTTCCCATTCACACACCACTGATACAACACTTCCAATTCACAAATCACTGATACAACACTTCCCATTCACAAACAACTGATCAAACACGCGCCATTCACACACGACTGATCCAACACTTCCCAATTCACACACCACTGATCCAACTCTTCCCTATTCACACACCACTGAACCAACACTTCCCATTCACAAACACTGATCCAACACTTCCCAATCAACAACCACTGACACCACACGTCCCATTCACAAACCACTGATCCAATATTCGCCATTTACTCACCACTGATCCAACACTTCCAAATTAACACACCACGGATCAAAACCTTCCCAATTCACACACCACTGATCCAACACTTCCAAATTCACACACCACTGATCCAACACATCCCAATTCACACACCACTGATCCAACACTTCCCAATTCACACACCACTGATCCAGCACTTCACATTCACACACCACTGATCCAACAATTCCCCATTTACACAACACTGATACCACACTTCCCATTCATATGCTACTGACACGAATCTTCACATTCACCCACCATTGATCAAAAACTTCTCCATCACACCCCACTGACCTGACACAGCCCATTCACAAACCACTGATCCAACAATTCCCATTCACACCACACTGAACAGACGCTTCCTATTCACCAACAAGTGTCCGACACTTCCCATTCACACACCACTGATCCGACACTTCCCATTCGCAAACCAATGATCTAACACTCGCCATTCACTCACCACTGATCCAACACATCCAAATTCACACACCACTGATCCAACACTTCCCAATTCACACACCACTGATCCAACACTTCCCAATTCACACACCACTGATCCAACACTTCCCAATTCACACACCACTGATCCAGCACTTCCCCATTTACACAACACTGATACCACACTTCCCATTCATATGCTACTGACACGAAACTTCACATTCACACACCATTGATCAAAAACTTCTCCATCACACCCCACTGACTCGAAACATCCCATTCACAAACCACTAATCCAACACTTCCCCTTTCACACACCACTGACCCGACACTTCCCAATTCACAAACCTATCGAACACTTCCCCATTTCCACAACAATGATACAACACTTCCCATTCACAAACCACTGATCCAACACATCGCCATCCACACACCACTGATCCAGCACTTCCCAATCAACTACAACTGACCAGACACTTCCCCATTCACACACCACTGATCCAACAATTTCCCATTCACACACCACTGATACCACACTTCCCATTCATATGCTACTGACACGAAACGTCACATTCACCCACCATTGATCCAAAACTTCTCCATCACACCCCACTGACCCGACACTTGCCATTCACACACCACTGACCTGACACATGCCATTCGCAAACCACTGATCCAAGAATTCCCATTCACAAACAACTGTCCGAACCTTCCCCTTCATACTCCAGTGATCCGACACTTCCCATTCGCAAACCAATGATCCAACACGTCCCATACACAAACCACTGATACCACACTTCCCATTCATATGCTACTGACACGAAACTTCACATTCACCCACCATTGATCCAAAACTTCTCCATCACACCACACTGACCCGACACTTCCCATTCATATACCACTGATCCCACACTTCCCATTCACACACCACTGATCCAACACTTCCCACTTCACAGACCACTGATACTTAGGTATCCATTCGCAAAACACAGTTCCAACAGTTCCCATTCACAAACCACTGATGTAACACTTCCCAATTCACACACCACTGATCCAACACATCCCACTCACTACCCACTGATCCAACACTCGCCTTTCAGAAACCACTGATCCAACACTTCCCAATTCACACACCTCTGATCGAACACTTCGTCATTTCCACAACAATGATACAACACTTCCCATTCACAAACCACTGAACCCACACTTCCCATTCACACACCAGTAATCCGACACCTCCCATTCACACACCACTGATCCAAAACTTCCCAATTCACACAGCACTGATCCAACACTTCCCAATTCACACACCACTGATCCAACACTTCCCATTCACAAACAACTGTCCGAACCTTCCCCTTCACACTCCACTGACCGGCAATTCCCATTCACAAAACACTCATCCAAAACGTCCCATTCACCAACCACTGACCTGACAGTTCCCATTCACACATCACTGACCCGACACTTCCCATTCACAAACAACTGTCCGAACCTTCCCCTTCATACTCCACTGACCCGACACTTCCCATTCACAAACCAATGATCCAACACGTCCCATTCACAAACCACTGATCCAACAATTCCCATTCACAAACAAATGTCCGAACCTTCCCCTTCATACTCCACTGATCCGACACTTCCCATTCGCAAACCAATGATCCAACACGTCCCATACACAAACCACTGATACCACACTTCCCATTCATATGCTACTGACACGAAACTTCACATTCACCCACCATTGATCCAAAACTTCTCCATCACACCACACTGACCTGACACATGCCATTCACAAACCACTGATCCAACAATTCCCAATTCACACACCACTGATCCAACACTTCCCATTCACAAACAACTGTCCGACCCTTCCCCTTCACACTCCACTGACCGGCAATTCCCATTCACAAAACACTCATCCTAAACGTCCCATTCACAAACCACTGACCTGACAGTTCCCATTCACACAGCACTGACCCGACACTTCCCATTCACAAACCACTGATCCAACACGTCCCATTCACAAACCACTGATCCGGCACTTCCCATTCAGAAACCACTGAACCCACACTTCCCATTCACACACAACTGATCAAACACATCCCCATTCACACACCACTGATCCAACACATCCCCATTCACACACCACTGATCCAACACTTCCCATTCATATACCCTGATCCCACACTTCCCATTCACACACCAGTGATCCAAAACTTCCCACTTCACAGACCACTGATACTTAGGTATCCATTCACAAACCACAGTTCCAACAGTTCCCATTCACAATCCACTGATGCAACACTTCCCAATTCACACACCACTGATCCAACACATCCCATTCACAACCCACTGATCCAACACTTCCCATTCACACACCACTGATCGAACACTTCCTCATTTCCACAACAATGATCCAACACTTCCCATTCACAAACCGCTGATCCAACACTTCCCAATTCACACACCACTGATCCTACACTTCCCAATTCACACACTACTGATCCAACACATCCCCATTTACACACCACGGATTCAACGCTTCCCATTCATATGCTACTGACCCGAAACTTCACATTCACCCATCATTGATCCAACACTTCTCAATCCCACTCCACAGACAGGACACTTCCCATTCACACACAACTGATCCAACACTTCCCATTCACAAACCACTGATCCAACACTTCCCATTCACAAACCACTGATCCAACACTTCCCAATTCACACACCACTGATCGAACACTTCCACATTTTCACAACAATGATACAACACTTCCCATACACACACCACTGATCCAACACTTCCCATTCACAAAGCACTGATCCAACACTCGCCATTCACAAACCACTGATCCAACACGTCCCAATTCATACACTACTGATCCAACACTTCCCCATTTACACACCACGGATGCAACACTTCCCATTCATATGCTACTGACCCGAAACTTCACATTCACCGACCATTGATCCAACACTTCTCAATCCCACACCACAGACCGGACACTTTTCCTTCACAAACAACTGTCCGAAACTTCCCATTCACACACCACTGTCCCCACACTTCCCATTCACACACAACTGATCCAACACATCCCCATTCACACACCACTGATCCAACACATCCCCATTCACACACCACTGATCCAACACTTACAATTCATATACCACTGATCCTACACTTCCCATTCACACACCACTGATCCAACACTTCCCAATTCACAGACCACTGATACTTAGGTATCCACTCACAAACCACAGTTCCAACAGTTCCCATTCACAAACCACTGATGCAACACTTCCCAATTCACACACCACTGATCCAACACATCCCATTCACAACCCACTGATCCATCACTCGCCATTCACAAACCACTGATCCAACACTTCCCAATTCACACACCACTGATCGAACACTTCCCCATTTCCACAACAATGATACAACACTTCCCATTCACACACAACTGAACCAATACTTCCCATTCACACACCACTGATACAACACTTCCAATTCACAAATCACTGATACAACACTTCCCATTCACAAACAACTGATCAAACACGCGCCATTCACACACGACTGATCCAACACTTCCCAATTCACACACCACTGATCCAACTCTTCCCTATTCACACACCACTGAACCAACACTTCCCATTCACAAACACTGATCCAACACTTCCCAATCAACAACCACTGACACCACACGTCCCATTCACAAACCACTGATCCAATATTCGCCATTTACTCACCACTGATCCAACACTTCCAAATTAACACACCACGGATCAAAACCTTCCCAATTCACACACCACTGATCCAACACTTCCAAATTCACACACCACTGATCCAACACATCCCAATTCACACACCACTGATCCAACACTTCCCAATTCACACACCACTGATCCAGCACTTCACATTCACACACCACTGATCCAACAATTCCCCATTTACACAACACTGATACCACACTTCCCATTCATATGCTACTGACACGAATCTTCACATTCACCCACCATTGATCAAAAACTTCTCCATCACACCCCACTGACCTGACACAGCCCATTCACAAACCACTGATCCAACAATTCCCATTCACACCACACTGAACAGACGCTTCCTATTCACCAACAAGTGTCCGACACTTCCCATTCACACACCACTGATCCAACACTTCCCATTCACACACCACTGACCCGACACTTCCCATTCACACACCACTGATCCGAGACTTCCCATTCACGCACCACTGACCCAACACTTCCCTTTCACAAACCACTGAACCAAACACTTCCCAATTCACACACCACTGATCCAACACTTCCCATTCACAAACCACTGATCCAACACTCGCCATTCACTCACCACTGATCCAACACTTCCAAATTCACACACCACGGATCCAAAAATTCCCAATTCACACACCACTGATCCAACACTTCCCAATTCACACACCACTGATCCAACACATCCCAATTCACACACCACTGATCCAACACATCCCAATTCACACACCACTGATCCAGCACTTCCCCATTCACACAACACTGATACCACAATTCCCATTCATATGCTACTGACACGAAACTTCACATTCACCCACCATTGATCAAAAACTTCTCCATCACACTCCACTGACCTGACACAGCCCATTCACAAACCACTGATCCAACAATTCCCATTCACACCACACTGAACAGACGCATCTTATTCACCAACAAGTGTCCGACACTTCCCATTCACACACCAGTGACCCGACACTTCCCATTCACAAACCACTGATCCAACTCTTCCCATTCACACACCACTGACCCGACACTTCCCATTCACACACCACTGATCCGACACTTCCCATTCACGCACCACTGACCTAACACTTCCCTTTCACAAACCACTGAACCAAACACTTCCCCATTCACAAACCACTGATCCAACACTCGCCATTCACTCACCACTGATCCAACACTTCCAAATTCACACACCACGGATCCAAAAATTCCCAATTCACACACCACTGATCCAACACTTCGCAATTCACACACCACTGATCCAACACATCCCAATTCACACACCACTGATCCAACACTTCCCAATTCACACACCACTGATCCAGCACTTCCCCATTTACACAACACTGATACCACACTTCCCATTCATATGCTACTGACACGAAACTTCACATTCACCCACCATTGATCAAAAACTTCTCCATCACACTCCACTGACCTGACACAGCCCATTCACAAACCACTGATCCAACAATTCCCATTCACACCACACTGAACAGACGCATCTTATTCACCAACAAGTGTCCGACACTTCCCATTCACACACCAGTGACCCGACACTTCCCATTCACAAACCACTGATCCAACACTTCCCATTCACACACCACTGATCCAACACTTCCCTATTTACACAGCACGGATACAACACATCCCAACAAATGCTACTGACCCGAAACATCACATTCACCAACCATTGATCCAACACTTCTCAATCACTCTCCACAGACCCGACACTTCCCATTCACACACAACTGACCCACTACTTCCCATTCAGACGCCACTGACACGACACTTCCCATTCACAAACCACTGATCCAACACTTCCCATTCACAAACAACTGTCCGAACCTTCCCTTTCAAACACCACTGACCCGACTCTTCCCATTCGCAAACAACTGATCCAACACGTCCCATTCACACACCACTGATCAGAAAACTTCCCAGTCACAAACCACTGATCCAACAATTCCCATTCACACACCACTGAACAGACTCTCCCCATTCACAAACAACTGTCCGACACTTCTCATTCACACACCACTGACCCAAGACTTCCCTTTCACAAACCACTGATCTAACACTTCCCATTCACAAACAACTCTCCGAGCCATCCCCTTCACACTCCACTGACCCGACAATTCCCATTCACAAACCACTCGTCCAAAACGTCCCATTCACAAACCACTGACCTGACAGTTCCCATTCACACAGCACTGACCGGACACTTCCCATTCACATACCACTGATCCAGCAATTCCATTTCACAAACAACTGTCCGAAACTTCCGCTTCACACTCCACTGACCCGACACTTCCATTCACAAACCACTGATCCAACACGTCCCATTCACAAACCACTGACCTGACAGTTCCCATTCACACACCACTGACCGGACACTTCCCATTCAGAAACCACTGAACCCACACTTCCCATTCACACACCACTGATCCAACACTTCCCATTCACACACCACTGACCCGGCACTTCCCATTCACACACCACTGATCCGACACATCCCATTCACAAACCACTGATCCAACAATTCCCATTCACACCACACTGAACAGACGCTTCCTATTCACAAACAAATGTCCGACACTTCCCATTCACACACCACTGAACAGACTCTTCCCATTCACAAACAACTGTCCGACACTTCCCATTCACACACCACTGACCCAACACTTCCCTTTCACAAACCACTGATCTAACACTTCCCATTCACAAACAACTGTCCGATCCTTCCCCTTCACACTCCACTGACCCGACACGTCCATTCAGAAACCACTGATCCAACACGTCCCATTCACAAACCACTGACCTGACAGTTCCCATTCACACACCACAGACCCGGCACTTCCCATTCAGAAACCACTGAACCCACACTTCCCATTCATACTCCACTGATCCAACACATCCCCATTCACACACCACTGATCCAACACATCCCCATTCACACACCACTGATCCAACACTTCCCATTCACAAACAACTGTCCGAACCTTCCCTTTCAAACACCACTGACCCGACTCTTCCCATTCACAAACAACTGATCCAAAACGTCCCATTCACACACCACTGATCTGACACTTCCCAGTCACAAACCACTGATCCAACAATTCCCATTCACACACCACTGAACAGACTCTCCCCATTCACAAACAACTGTCCGACACTTCTCATTCACACACCACTGACCCAAGACTTCCCTTTCACAAACCACTGATCTAACACTTCCCATTCACAAACAACTCTCCGAGCCTTCCCCTTCACACTCCACTGACCCGACAATGCGCATTCACAAACCACTCGTCCAAAACGTCCCATTCACAAACCACTGACCTGACAGTTCCCATTCGCACAGCACTGACCGGACACTTCCCATTCACAAACCACTGATCCAGCAATTCCATTTCACAAACAACTGTCCGAAACTTCCGCTTCACACTCCACTGACCCGACACTTCCATTCACAAACCACTGATCCAACACGTCGCATTCACAAACCACTGACCTGACAGTTCCCATTCACACACCACTGACCGGACACTTCCCATTCAGAAACCACTGATCCAGCAATTCCATTTCACAAACAACTGTCCGAAACTTCCGCTTCACACTCCACTGACCCGACACTTCCATTCACAAACCACTGATCCAACACGTCGCATTCACAAACCACTGACCTGACAGTTCCCATTCACACACCACTGACCGGACACTTCCCATTCAGAAACCACTGAACCCACACTTCCCATTCACACACTACTGATCCAACACATCCCAATTCACACACCACTGATCCAACACTTCCCATTCACACACCACTGACCCGGCACTTCCCATTCACACACCACTGATCCGACACATCCCATTCACAAACCACTGATCCAACAATTCCCATTCACACCACACTGAACAGACGCTTCCTATTCACAAACAAATGTCCGACACTTCCCATTCACACACCACTGAACAGACTCTTCCCATTCACAAACAACTGTCCGACACTTCCCATTCACACACCACTGACCCAACACTTCCCTTTCACAAACCACTGATCTAACACTTCCCATTCACAAACAACTGTCCGATCCTTCCCCGTCACACTCCACTGACCCGACACGTCCATTCAGAAACCACTGATCCAACACGTCCCATTCACAAACCACTGACCTGACAGTTCCCATTCACACACCACTGACCCGGCACTTCCCATTCAGAAACCACTGAACCCACACTTCCCATTCACACTCCACTGATCCAACACATCCCCATTCACACACCACTGATCCAACACATCCCCATTCACACACCACTGATCCAACACTTCCCATTCACACAACACTGATCCAAAACTTCCCACTTCACAGACAACTGATACTTAGGTATCCATTCACAAACCACAGTTCCGACACTTCCCATTCACACACCACTGGCCCAAGACTTCCCTTTCACAAACGACTGATCCAACACTTCCCATTCACAAACAACTCTCCGAGCCTTCCTCTTCACACTCCACTGTCCCGACAATTCCCATTCACAAACCACTCGTGCAAAACGTCCCATTCACGAACCACTGACCAGACTGTTCCCATTCACACAGCACTGCCCGGACACTTCCCATTAACAAACCACTGATACAACAATTCCAATTCACAAACAACTGTCCGAAACTTCCGCTGCACACTCCACTGACCCGACACTTCCATTCACAAACCACTGATCCAACACGTCCCATTCACAAACCACTGACCTGACAGTTCCCATTCACACACCGCTGACCGGGCACTTCCCATTCACAATCCACTGAACCCACACTTCCCATTCACACACCACTGATCCAACACATCCCAATTCACAAACCAATAATCCAACACTTCCCCTGTCACAAACCACTGACCTGACAGTTCCCATTCACACACCACTGACCGGACACTTCCCATTCAGAAACCACTGAACCCACACTTCCCATTCACACACCACTGATCCAACACTTCCCATTCACACACCACTGACCCGGCACTTCCCATTCACACACCACTGATCCGACACATCCCATTCACAAACCACTGATCCAACAATTTCCATTCACACCACACTGAACAGACGCTTCCTATTCACAAACAAATGTCCGACACTTCCCATTCACACACCACTGAACAGACTCTTCCCATTCACAAACAACTGTCCGACACTTCCCATTCACACACCACTGACCCAACACTTCCTTTTCACAAACCACTGATCTAACACTTCCCATTCACAAACAACTGTCCGATCCTTCCCCTTCACACTCCACTGACCCGACACGTCCATTCAGAAACCACTGATCCAACACGTCCCATTCACAAACCACTGACCTGACAGTTCCCATTCACACACCACAGACCCGGCACTTCCCATTCAGAAACCACTGAACCCACACTTCCCATTCATACTCCACTGATCCAACACATCCCCATTCACACACCACTGATCCAACACATCCCCCATTCACACACCACTGATCCAACACTTCCCATTCACAAACAACTGTCCGAACCTTCCCTTTCAAACACCACTGACCCGACTCTTCCCATTCACAAACAACTGATCCAAAACGTCCCATTCACACACCACTGATCTGACACTTCCCAGTCACAAACCACTGATCCAACAATTCCCATTCACACACCACTGAACAGACTCTCCCCATTCACAAACAACTGTCCGACACTTCTCATTCACACACCACTGACCCAAGACTTCCCTTTCACAAACCACTGATCTAACACTTCCCATTCACAAACAACTCTCCGAGCCTTCCCCTTCACACTCCACTGACCCGACAATGCGCATTCACAAACCACTCGTCCAAAACGTCCCATTCACAAACCACTGACCTGACAGTTCCCATTCGCACAGCACTGACCGGACACTTCCCATTCACAAACCACTGATCCAGCAATTCCATTTCACAAACAACTGTCCGAAACTTCCGCTTCACACTCCACTGACCCGACACTTCCATTCACAAACCACTGATCCAACACGTCGCATTCACAAACCACTGAACTGACAGTTCCCATTCACACACCACTGACCGGACACTTCCCATTCAGAAACCACTGATCCAGCAATTCCATTTCACAAACAACTGTCCGAAACTTCCGCTTCACACTCCACTGACCCGACACTTCCATTCACAAACCACTGATCCAACACGTCGCATTCACAAACCACTGACCTGACAGTTCCCATTCACACACCACTGACCGGACACTTCCCATTCAGAAACCACTGAACCCACACTTCCCATTCACACACTACTGATCCAACACATCCCAATTCACACACCACTGATCCAACACTTCCCATTCACACACCACTGACCCGGCACTTCCCATTCACACACCACTGATCCGACACATCCCATTCACAAACCACTGATCCAACAATTCCCATTCACACCACACTGAACAGACGCTTCCTATTCACAAACAAATGTCCGACACTTCCCATTCACACACCACTGAACAGACTCTTCCCATTCACAAACAACTGTCCGACACTTCCCATTCACACACCACTGACCCAACACTTCCCTTTCACAAACCACTGATCTAACACTTCCCATTCACAAACAACTGTCCGATCCTTCCCCGTCACACTCCACTGACCCGACACGTCCATTCAGAAACCACTGATCCAACACGTCCCATTCACAAACCACTGACCTGACAGTTCCCATTCACACACCACTGACCCGGCACTTCCCATTCAGAAACCACTGAACCCACACTTCCCATTCACACTCCACTGATCCAACACATCCCCATTCACACACCACTGATCCAACACATCCCCATTCACACACCACTGATCCAACACTTCCCATTCACACAACACTGATCCAAAACTTCCCACTTCACAGACAACTGATACTTAGGTATCCATTCACAAACCACAGTTCCGACACTTCCCATTCACACACCACTGGCCCAAGACTTCCCTTTCACAAACGACTGATCCAACACTTCCCATTCACAAACAACTCTCCGAGCCTTCCTCTTCACACTCCACTGTCCCGACAATTCCCATTCACAAACCACTCGTGCAAAACGTCCCATTCACGAACCACTGACCAGACTGTTCCCATTCACACAGCACTGCCCGGACACTTCCCATTAACAAACCACTGATACAACAATTCCAATTCACAAACAACTGTCCGAAACTTCCGCTGCACACTCCACTGACCCGACACTTCCATTCACAAACCACTGATCCAACACGTCCCATTCACAAACCACTGACCTGACAGTTCCCATTCACACACCGCTGACCGGGCACTTCCCATTCACAATCCACTGAACCCACACTTCCCATTCACACACCACTGATCCAACACATCCCAATTCACAAACCAATAATCCAACACTTCCCCTGTCACAAACCACTGACCTGACAGTTCCCATTCACACACCACTGACCGGACACTTCCCATTCAGAAACCACTGAACCCACACTTCCCATTCACACACCACTGATCCAACACTTCCCATTCACACACCACTGACCCGGCACTTCCCATTCACACACCACTGATCCGACACATCCCATTCACAAACCACTGATCCAACAATTTCCATTCACACCACACTGAACAGACGCTTCCTATTCACAAACAAATGTCCGACACTTCCCATTCACACACCACTGAACAGACTCTTCCCATTCACAAACAACTGTCCGACACTTCCCATTCACACACCACTGACCCAACACTTCCTTTTCACAAACCACTGATCTAACACTTCCCATTCACAAACAACTGTCCGATCCTTCCCCTTCACACTCCACTGACCCGACACGTCCATTCAGAAACCACTGATCCAACACGTCCCATTCACTAACCACTGACCTGACAGTTCCCATTCACACACCACAGACCCGGCACTTCCCATTCAGAAACCACTGAACCCACACTTCCCATTCATACTCCACTGATCCAACACATCCCCATTCACACACCACTGATCCAACACATCCCCCATTCACACACCACTGATCCAACACTTCCCATTCACAAACAACTGTCCGAACCTTCCCTTTCAAACACCACTGACCCGACTCTTCCCATTCACAAACAACTGATCCAAAACGTCCCATTCACACACCACTGATCTGACACTTCCCAGTCACAAACCACTGATCCAACAATTCCCATTCACACACCACTGAACAGACTCTCCCCATTCACAAACAACTGTCCGACACTTCTCATTCACACACCACTGACCCAAGACTTCCCTTTCACAAACCACTGATCTAACACTTCCCATTCACAAACAACTCTCCGAGCCTTCCCCTTCACACTCCACTGACCCGACAATGCGCATTCACAAACCACTCGTCCAAAACGTCCCATTCACAAACCACTGACCTGACAGTTCCCATTCGCACAGCACTGACCGGACACTTCCCATTCACAAACCACTGATCCAGCAATTCCATTTCACAAACAACTGTCCGAAACTTCCGCTTCACACTCCACTGACCCGACACTTCCATTCACAAACCACTGATCCAACACGTCGCATTCACAAACCACTGACCTGACAGTTCCCATTCACACACCACTGACCGGACACTTCCCATTCAGAAACCACTGATCCAGCAATTCCATTTCACAAACAACTGTCCGAAACTTCCGCTTCACACTCCACTGACCCGACACTTCCATTCACAAACCACTGATCCAACACGTCGCATTCACAAACCACTGACCTGACAGTTCCCATTCACACACCACTGACCGGACACTTCCCATTCAGAAACCACTGAACCCACACTTCCCATTCACACACTACTGATCCAACACATCCCAATTCACACACCACTGATCCAACACTTCCCATTCACACACCACTGACCCGGCACTTCCCATTCACACACCACTGATCCGACACATCCCATTCACAAACCACTGATCCAACAATTCCCATTCACACCACACTGAACAGACGCTTCCTATTCACAAACAAATGTCCGACACTTCCCATTCACACACCACTGAACAGACTCTTCCCATTCACAAACAACTGTCCGACACTTCCCATTCACACACCACTGACCCAAGACTTCCCTTTCACAAACCACTGATCTAACACTTCCCATTCACAAACAACTCTCCGAGCCTTCCCCTTCACACTCCACTGACCCGACACGTCCATTCAGAAACCACTGATCCAACACGTCCCATTCACAAACCACTGACCTGACAGTTCCCATTCACACACCACTGACCCGGCACTTCCCATTCAGAAACCACTGAACCCACACTTCCCATTCACACTCCACTGATCCAACACATCCCCATTCACACACCACTGATCCAACACATCCCCATTCACACACCACTGATCCAACACTTCCCATTCACACAACACTGATCCAAAACTTCCCACTTCACAGACAACTGATACTTAGGTATCCATTCACAAACCACAGTTCCGACACTTCCCATTCACACACCACTGGCCCAAGACTTCCCTTTCACAAACGACTGATCCAACACTTCCCATTCACAAACAACTCTCCGAGCCTTCCTCTTCACACTCCACTGTCCCGACAATTCCCATTCACAAACCACTCGTGCAAAACGTCCCATTCACGAACCACTGACCAGACTGTTCCCATTCACACAGCACTGCCCGGACACTTCCCATTAACAAACCACTGATACAACAATTCCAATTCACAAACAACTGTCCGAAACTTCCGCTGCACACTCCACTGACCCGACACTTCCATTCACAAACCACTGATCCAACACGTCCCATTCACAAACCACTGACCTGACAGTTCCCATTCACACACCGCTGACCGGGCACTTCCCATTCACAATCCACTGAACCCACACTTCCCATTCACACACCACTGATCCAACACATCCCAATTCACAAACCAATAATCCAACACTTCCCCTGTCACAAACCACTGACCTGACAGTTCCCATTCACACACCACTGACCGGACACTTCCCATTCAGAAACCACTGAACCCACACTTCCCATTCACACACCACTGATCCAACACTTCCCATTCACACACCACTGACCCGGCACTTCCCATTCACACACCACTGATCCGACACATCCCATTCACAAACCACTGATCCAACAATTTCCATTGACACCACACTGAACAGACGCTTCCTATTCACAAACAAATGTCCGACACTTCCCATTCACACACCACTGAACAGACTCTTCCCATTCACAAACAACTGTCCGACACTTCCCATTGACACACCACTGACCCAACACTTCCCTTTCACAAACCACTGATCTAACACTTACCATTCACAAACAACTGTCCGATCCTTCCCCTTCACACTCCACTGACCCGACACGTCCATTCAGAAACCACTGATCCAACACGTCCCATTCACAAACCACTGACCTGACAGTTCCCATTCACACACCACAGACCCGGCACTTCCCATTCAGAAACCACTGAACCCACACTTCCCATTCACACTCCACTGATCCAACACATCCCCATTCACACACCACTGATCCAACACATCCCCATTCACACACCACTGATCCAACACTTCCCATTCACAAACAACTGTCCGAACCTTCCCTTTCAAACACCACTGACCCGACTCTTCCCATTCACAAACAACTGATCCAACACGTCCCATTCACACACCACTGATCCGACACTTCCCAGTCACAAACCACTGATCCAACAATTCCCATTCACACACCACTGAACAGACTCTCCCCATTCACAAACAACTGTCCGACACTTCTCATTCACACACCACTGACCCAAGACTTCCCTTTCACAAACCACTGATCTAACACTTCCCATTCACAAACAACTCTCCGAGCCTTCCCCTTCACACTCCACTGACCCGACAATGCGCATTCACAAACCACTCGTCCAAAACGTCCCATTCACAAACCACTGACCTGACAGTTCCCATTCGCACAGCACTGACCGGACACTTCCCATTCACAAACCACTGATCCAGCAATTCCATTTCACAAACAACTGTCCGAAACTTCCGCTTCACACTCCACTGACCCGACACTTCCATTCACAAACCACTGATCCAACACGTCGCATTCACAAACCACTGACCTGACAGTTCCCATTCACACACCACTGACCGGACACTTCCCATTCAGAAACCACTGATCCAGCAATTCCATTTCACAAACAACTGTCCGAAACTTCCGCTTCACACTCCACTGACCCGACACTTCCATTCACAAACCACTGATCCAACACGTCGCATTCACAAACCACTGACCTGACAGTTCCCATTCACACACCACTGACCGGACACTTCCCATTCAGAAACCACTGAACCCACACTTCCCATTCACACACTACTGATCCAACACATCCCAATTCACACACCACTGATCCAACACTTCCCATTCACACACCACTGACCCGGCACTTCCCATTCACACACCACTGATCCGACACATCCCATTCACAAACCACTGATCCAACAATTCCCATTCACACCACACTGAACAGACGCTTCCTATTCACAAACAAATGTCCGACACTTCCCATTCACACACCACTGAACAGACTCTTCCCATTCACAAACAACTGTCCGACACTTCCCATTCACACACCACTGACCCAACACTTCCCTTTCACAAACCACTGATCTAACACTTCCCATTCACAAACAACTGTCCGATCCTTCCCCTTCACACTCCACTGACCCGACACGTCCATTCAGAAACCACTGATCCAACACGTCCCATTCACAAACCACTGACCTGACAGTTCCCATTCACACACCACTGACCCGGCACTTCCCATTCAGAAACCACTGAACCCATTCTTCCCATTCACACTCCACTGATCCAACACATCCCCATTCACACACCACTGATCCAACACATCCCCATTCACACACCACTGATCCAACACTTCCCATTCACACAACACTGATCCAAAACTTCCCACTTCACAGACAACTGATACTTAGGTATCCATTCACAAACCACAGTTCCGACACTTCCCATTCACACACCACTGGCCCAAGACTTCCCTTTCACAAACGACTGATCCAACACTTCCCATTCACAAACAACTCTCCGAGCCTTCCTCTTCACACTCCACTGTCCCGACAATTCCCATTCACAAACCACTCGTGCAAAACGTCCCATTCACGAACCACTGACCAGACTGTTCCCATTCACACAGCACTGCCCGGACACTTCCCATTAACAAACCACTGATACAACAATTCCAATTCACAAACAACTGTCCGAAACTTCCGCTTCACACTCCACTGACCCGACACTTCCATTCACAAACCACTGATCCAACACGTCCCATTCACAAACCACTGACCTGACAGTTCCCATTCACACACCGCTGACCGGGCACTTCCCATTCACAATCCACTGAACCCACACTTCCCATTCACACACCACTGATCCAACACATCCCAATTCACAAACCAATAATCCAACACTTCCCCTGTCACAAACCACTGATCCAACACTTCCCATCGACACACCACTGATCCTACACTTCCCATTCAGACCCCACTGAACCAACACTTTCCAATCACACATTACTGATACAACACTTCCCCTTTCTCCCACCACTGATAAAACACTTCCCCGTTCACACATCACTGATCCAACACATCCCATTCACAAACCACTGATCCAACACATCCCATTCACAAACCACTGATCCAACACTTCCCATTCACAAACCACTGACCTGACAGTTCCCATTCACACACCGCTGACCGGGCACTTCCCATTCACAATCCACTGAACCCACACTTCCCATTCACACACCACTGATCCAACACTTCCCAATTCACACACCACTGATCCAACAATTCCCCATTTACACAACACTGATACCACACTTCCCATTCATATGCTACTGACACGAAACTTCACATTCAGCCACCATTGATCAAAAACTTCTCCATCACACCCCACTGACCCGACACTTGCCATTCACACACCACTGACCTGACACTTCCTATTCACAAACCACAGACCTGACAGTTCCCATTCACACCCCACTGACCTGACATATCCCATTCACAAACCACTGATCCAACAATTCCCATTCACACCAGACTGAACAGACGCTTCCTATTCAACAACAAGTGTCCGACACTTCCCATTCACATACCAGTGACCGACACTTCCCATTCACAAACCACTGATCCAACACTTCCCATTCACATACCAGTGACCCGACACTTCCCATTCACAAACCACTGATCCGACACTTCCCATTCACGCACCACTGACCTAACACTTCCCTTTCACAAACCACTGAACCAAACACTTCCCAATTCACACACCACTAATCCAACACTTCCCATTCACACACCACTGATCCAACACATCCCAATTCACACACCACTGATACCACACTTCCCATTCATATGTTACTGACACGAAACTTCACATTCACCCACCATTGATCAAAAACTTCTCCATCACACCCCACTGACTCGAAACATCCCATTCACAAACCAATGATCCAACACTTCCCAATTCACACACCACTGATCCAACACTTCCCCATTCACTCACCACTGATCCAACACTTCCCATTCACAATCCACTGATCCAACTCTCTCCATTCACTCACCACTGATCCAAAACTTCCAAATTCACACACCACCGATCCAAAGCTTCCCAATTCACACACCACTGATCCAACACTTCCCAATTCACACACCACTGATCCAACACTTCCCAATTCACACACCACTGATCCAACACTTCCCAATTCACACACCACTGATCCAACACTTCCCAATTCACACACCACTGATCCAGCACTTCCCCATTTATACAACACTGATACCACACTTCCCATTCATATGCTACTGACACGAAACTTCACATTCACCCACCATTGATCAAAAACTTCTCCATCACACCCCACTGACTCGAAACATCCCATTCACAAACCACTGATCCAACACTTCCCCTTTCACACACCACTGACCCGACACTTCCCATTCACAAACCACTGATCCAACACTTCCCATTCACAAACAACTGTCCGAACCTTCCCTTTCACACTCCACTGACCCGACAATTCCCATTCACAAACCACTCGTCCAGAACGTCCGATTCACAAACCACTGATGTATCACTTCCCAATTCACACACCACTGATCCAACACATCCCACTCACTACCCACTGATCCAACACTTCCCAATTCACACACCACTGATCCAACACATCCCAATTCACACACCACTGATCCAGCACTTCCCCATTTACACAATACTGATACCACACTTCCCATTCATATGCTACTGACACGAAACTTCACATTCACCCACCATTGATCAGAAACTTCTCCATCACACCCCTCTGACCTGACACATCACTTTCACAAACCACTGATCCAACAATTCCCATTCACAAACAACTGTCCGAACCTTCCCCTTCATACTCCACTGACCCGACACTTCCCATTCACAAACCAATGATCCAACTCATCCCATTCACAAACCACTGATCCGGCACTTCCCATTCACAAACCACTGAACCCACACTTCCCATTCACACACAACTGATCCAACACATCCCCATTCACACACCACTGATTCAACGCATCCCAATTCACACACCACTGATCCAACACATCCTCCTCACTACCCACTGATCCAACACTCGCCTTTCAGAAACCACTGATCCAACACTTCCCAATTCACACACCTCTGATCGAACACTTCGTCATTTCCACAACAATGATACAACACTTCCCATTCACAAACCACTGAACCCACACTTCCCATTCACACACCAGTAATCCGACACCTCCCATTCACACACCACTGATCCAAAACTTCCCAATTCACACACCACTGATCCAACACTTCCCAATTCACACACCACTGATCCAACACTTCCCATTCACAAACAACTGTCCGAACCTTCCCCTTCACACTCCACTGACCGGCAATTCCCATTCACAAAACACTCATCCAAAACGTCCCATTCACCAACCACTGACCTGACAGTTCCCATTCACACATCACTGACCCGACACTTCCCATTCACAAACAACTGTCCGAACCTTCCCCTTCGTACTCCACTGACCCGACACTTCCCATTCACAAACCAATGATCCAACACGTCCCATTCACAAACCACTGATCCAACAATTCCCATTCACAAACAACTGTCCGAACCTTCCCCTTCACACTCCACTGACCGGCAATTCCCATTCACAAAACACTCATCCAAAACGTCCCATTCACCAACCACTGACCTGACAGTTCCCATTCACACATCACTGACCCGACACTTCCCATTCACAAACAACTGTCCGAACCTTCCCCTTCACACTCCACTGACCGGCAATTCCCATTCACAAAACACTCATCCAAAACGTCCCATTCACCAACCACTGACCTGACAGTTCCCATTCACACATCACTGACCCGAAACTTCCCATTCACAAACAACTGTCCGAACCTTCCCCTTCATACTCCACTGACCCGACACTTCCCATTCACAAACCAATGATCCAACACGTCCCATTCACACACCACTGATCCAGCACTTCCCATTCAGACACTCCTGATCCAACACTTCCCAATTCACACCACACTGACCTGACACATGCCATTCACAAACCAATGATCCAACACGTCCCATTCACAAATCACTGAACCAACACTTCCCATTCAGACACCCCTGATCCAACACTTCCCAATTCACACCACACTGACCTGACACATGCCATTCACAAACCACTGATCCAACAATTCCCATTCACAAACAACTGTCCGAACCTTCCCCTTCATACTCCACTGATCCGACACTTCCCATTCGCAAACCAATGATCTAACACTCGCCATTCACTCACCACTGATCCAACACATCCAAATTCACACACCACTGATCCAACACTTCCCAATTCACACACCACTGATCCAACACATCCAAATTCACACACCACTGATCCAACACTTCCCAATTCACACACCACTGATCCAACACTTCCCAATTCACACACCACTGATCCAACACTTCCCAATTCACACACCACTGATCCAACACTTCCCAATTCACACACCACTGTTCCAGCACTTCCCCATTTACACAACACTGATACCACACTTCCCATTCATATGCTACTGACACGAAACATCACATTCACCCACCATTGATCAAAAACTTCTCCATCACACCCCACTGACTCTAAACATCCCATTCACAAACCACTAATCCAACACTTCCCCTTTCACACACCACTGACCCGACACTTCCCAATTCACAAACCTATCGAACACTTCCCCATTTCCACAACAATGATACAACACTTCCCATTCACAAACCACTGATCCAACACATCGCCATCCACACACCACTGATCCAGCACTTCCCAATCAACTACAACTGACCAGACACTTCGCCTTTCACACACCACTGATCCAACACATCGCCATTCACACACCACTGATCCAACACTTCCCATTCACAAACCACTGATCCAACAATTTCCCATTCACACACCACTGATACCACACTTCCCATTCATATGCTACTGACACGAAACTTCACATTCACCCACCATTGATCCAAAACTTCTCCATCATACCCCACTGACCCGACACTTGCCATTCACACACCACTGACCTGACACATGCCATTCGCAAACCACTGATCCAAGAATTCCCATTCACAAACAACTGATACCACACTTCCCATTCATATGCTACTGACACGAAACTTCACATTCACCCACCATTGATCCAAAACTTCTCCATCACACCACACTGACCTGACACATGCCATTCACAAACCACTGATCCAACAATTCCCAATTCACACACCACTGATCCAACACTTCCCATTCACAAACAACTGTCCGACCCTTCCCCTTCACACTCCACTGACCGGCAATTCCCATTCACAAAACACTCATCCAAAACGTCCCATTCACAAACCACTGACCTGACAGTTCCCATTCACACAGCACTGACCCGACACTTCCCATTCACAAACCACTGATCCAACACGTCCCATTCACAAACCACTGATCCGGCACTTCCCATTCAGAAAACACTGAACCCACACTTCCCATTCACACACAACTGATCAAACACATCCCCATTCACACACCACTGATCCAACACATCCCCATTCACACACCACTGATCCAACACTTCCCATTCATATACCCTGATCCCACACTTCCCATTCACACACCAGTGATCCAAAACTTCCCACTTCACAGACCACTGATACTTAGATATCCATTCACAAACCACAGTTCCGACAGTTCCCATTCACAATCCACTGATGCAACACTTCCCAATTCACACACCACTGATGCAACACTTCCCAATTCACACACCACTGATCCAACACATCCCATTCACAACCCACTGATCCAACACTTCCCAATTCACACACCACTGATCGAACACTTCCTCATTTCCACAACAATGATCCAACACTTCCCATTCACAAACCGCTGATCCAACACTTCCCAATTCACACACCACTGATCCTACACTTCCCAATTCACACACTACTGATCCAACACTTCCCCATTTACACACCACGGATTCAACGCTTCCCATTCATATGCTACTGACCCGAAACTTCACATTCACCCATCATTGATCCAACACTTCTCAATCCCACTCCACAGACAGGACACTTCCCATTCATACACAACTGATCCAACACTTCCCATTCACAAACCACTGATCCAACACTCGCCATTCACAAACCACTGATCCAACACGTCCCAATTCATACACTACTGATCCAACACTTCCCCATTTACACACCACGGATGCAACACTTCCCATTCATATGCTACTGACCCGAAACTTCACATTCACCGACCATTGATCCAACACTTCTCAATCCCACACCACAGACCGGACACTTTTCCTTCACAAACAACTGTCCGAAACTTCCCATTCACACACCACTGTCCGACACTTCCCATTCACACTCCACTGACCCGACACTTCCCATTCACAAACACTGATCCAACACTTCCCATTCACAAACCACTGATCCAACACTTCCCAATCACAATCCACTGATCCAACACTTCCCATTCACAAACCACTGACCTGACAGTTCCCATTCACACACCACTGACCCGACACATCCCATTTACAAACCACTAATCCAACAATTCCCATTCACACACCACTGAACAGACGCTTCCCATTCAGAAACAACTGTCTGACACATCTCATTCACAACCACTGACCCGACACTTCCCTTTCACATACTATTGACCAGAAACTTCCCATTCACAAACCACTGGTCCGACACATCCAATTTACAAACCACTGATGCAACACTTCCCATTCACAACCCATTGATCCAACACTTCCCGTTCACACACCACAGAGCCGACACTTCCGAATGACAAACTACTGACCCGTCACTTCCTGTTCACACACTACTGACCGGGAACTTCCCATTCACAAACCTCTGATCCAACACTTACCATTCACACTCCACTGATCCAAAACTCCACATTCAGAAACCACTGATCCAGCTCTTCCCAATCACATACCACTAATAGTACACTTCCTGATTCAGAAACCATTGACCCGACGCATCCCTTTCACAAACCACTGATCCAACACATCCCATTCACACACAACTGAACCGACACTTCCCATTCACAAACAACTGTGCGAAACTTCCCAGTCACAAATCACTGATCCAACACTTCCCATTCACACACCACTGACCCGACACTTCCCATTCACAAACCACTGAACCCACACTTCCCATTAACACACCACTGGTCCAGCACATCGCCATTCACACACCACTGATCCAACACTTCCCATTCACAAACCACTGAACCCACACTTCCCATTAACACACCACTGGTCCAGCACATCCCCATTCACACACCACTGATCCCACACTTCCCATTCACACACCACGGATCCAACACATCCCATTAACAAACCTCTGATCCAGCACTCGCCATTCACAAATCACTGATCCAACAGTTCCCCATTTACACAACACTGATACAACAATTCCCATTCATATACTACTGTTTCGAAACAACACATTCACAGACCATTGATCCAACACTTCCCAATCACACCCCACTGACCCGACACTTGCTATTCACACACCACTAATCCAACACTCCACATTCAGAAACCACTGATCCAGCTCGTCCCATTCACACACCACTGATCCCATACTTCCCATTCACACACCACTGATCCCATACTTCCCATTCACACACCACTGAACAGACGCTTCCCATTCACAAACAACTGTCCGACACTTCCCATTCACAAGCCACTGATCCAACACGTACCATTCACAAACAACTGTCCGGACCTTCCCCTTCACACTCCACTCCACTCCATTTATGAATGGGATGTGTCGGGTCAGTGGTGTGACAATGAGAGGTGTCAAGTCAGTGGTTTGTGAATGGGACGTGTTGGATCAGTGGTGTCTGAATGGGAACTGTCAGTTCAGTGCTTTGTGAATGGGAAGTGTCGTGTCAGTGGTTTGTGAATGTGAAGTGTTGGATCAGAGGTTAGTGAATGGGGAAGTGTGGATCACTACTGAACCGATACTTCCCATTCATAAACCACTGTAAGACACTTCCCACTCACACATCACTGAACCGACTCTTCCGATTCACAAACCACTGATCCAAATCTTCACATTCAAGCAGCACTGAACGCACTCTTGCCATTCACAAACCACTGATCCGACACATCCCATTCACAAACCACTGACTCGACACTTCCCCTTTACAAACCACTTATCCAACATTTCCCAATCACACACCACTGACCAGACACTTCCCATTCACACACCGCTGACCCAACACTTCCAATTCACACACCACAGATCCAATACTTCCGATTCACAACCACTGATCCAACACTTCCCATTCACATACCACTGACACGACACTTCCCATTCATAAAACACTGATGCAACTCTTCCTTTCACATCCCATTGATCCAACACTTCCTATTCACAAACCTGTGATCCAACATTTCCCAATTTACACACCACGGATTCAACGGTTCCCATTCAAATGCTACTGACCCGAAACTTCACATTCACCCATCATTGATCCAACACTTCTCAATCCCACTCCACAGACAGGACACTTCCCATTCACACAAAACTGATCCAACACTTCCCATTCACAAACCACTGATCCAACACTTCCCATTCACAAACCACTGATCCAACACTTCCCAATTCACACACCACTGATCCAACACTTCCCAATTCACACACCGCTGATCCTACACTTCCCAATTCACACAATACTGATCCAACACTTCCCCATTTACACACCACGGATGCAACACTTCCCATTCATATGCTACTGGCCCAAAACTTCACATTCACCGACCATTGATCCAACACTTCTCAATCCCACACCACAGACCGGACACTTTTCCTTCACAAACAACTGTCCGAAACTTCCCATTCACACACCACTGTCCGACACTTCCCATTCACACTCCACTGACCCGACACTTCCCATTCATAAACCACTGTCCGACACATCCCATTCACAAACCACTGACACAACACTTCCCATTCACACACCACTGATCCAACACATCCCATTCACAAACACTGATCCAACACTTCCCATTCACAAACACTAATCCAACACTTCCCATTCACAAACCACTGATCCAACACTTCCCAATCACAATCCACTGATCCAACACTTCCCATTCACAAACCACTGACCTGACAGTTCCCATTCACAAACCACTGATCCAACACTTCCCAATCACAAACCACTGATCCAACACTTCCCATTTACAAACCACTGATCCAACAATTCCCATTCACAAACCACTGAACAGACGCTTCCCATTCAGAAAAAACTGTCCGACACATCTCATTCACAACCACTGACCCGACAGTTCCCATTGACAAACCACTGACCCGACACTTCCCTTTCACACACTATTGACCAGTAACTTCCCATTCACAAACCACCGGTCCGACACATCCAATTTACAAACCACTGATGCAACACTTCCCATTCACAACCCATTGATCCAACTCTTCCATTCACAACCCATTGATCCAACTCTTCCATTCACAAACCATTGATCCAACACTTCCCGTTCACACACCACTGAGCCGACACTTCCAAATGACAAACTACTGACCCGTCACTTCCAGTTCACACACTACTGACCGGGAACTTCCCATTCACAAACCTCTGATCCAACACTTCCCATTCACACTCCACCGATCCAAAACTCCACATTCAGAAACCAATGATCCAACACATCCCATTCACACACAACTGAACCGACACTTCCCATTCACAAACAACTGTGCGAAACTTCCCATTCACAAATCACTGATCCAACAATTACCATTCACAAACCACTGACCTGACAGTTCCCATTCACACACCACTGACCCGAAACTTCCCATTCACAAACCACTGAACCCACACTGCCCGTTCACACACCACTGGTCCAGCACATCCCCATTCACACAGCACTGATCCAACACTTCCCATTCACAAACCACTGATCCAACACATCCCATTCACACAACACTGATCCAACACTTCCCACTTCACAGACAACTGATACTTAGGTATCCATTCACAAACCACAGTTCCAACTCTTCCCATTCACACTCCACTGACCCGACACTTCCATTCACAAACCACTGATCCAACACGTCCCATTCACAAACCACTGACCTGACAGTTCCCATTCACACACCGCTGACCGGGCACTTCCCATTCACAAACCACTGAACAAACACTTCCCATTAACACACCACTGACCTGACAGTTCCCATTCACACACCGCTGACCCGACACATCCCATTAACAAACCTCTGATCCAGCACTCGCCATTCACAAATCACTGATCCAACAGTTCCCCATTTACACAACACTGATACAACAATTCCCATTCATATACTACTGTTTCGAAACATCACATTCACACACCATTGATCCAACACTTCCCAATCACACCCCACTGACCCGACACTTGCTATTCACACACTACTGAACCCACACTTCACATTCACACACTACTGACACAGTATCTCCCATTCACACCCCACTGATCCAACACTTCCCATTCACACACCACTAATCCAACACTCCACATTCAGAAACCACTGATCCAGCTCGTCCCATTCACACACCACTGATCCCATACTTCCCATTCACACACCACTGATCCCATACTTCCCATTCACACACCACTGAACAGACGCTTCCCATTCACAAACAACTGTCCGACACTTCCCATTCACAAGCCACTGATCCAACACGTACCATTCACAAACAACTGTCCGGACCTTCCCCTTCACACTCCACTCCACTCCATTTATGAATGGGATGTGTCGGGTCAGTGGTGTGACAATGAGAGGTGTCAAGTCAGTGGTTTGTGAATGGGACGTGTTGGATCAGTGGTGTCTGAATGGGAACTGTCAGTTCAGTGCTTTGTGAATGGGAAGTGTCGTGTCAGTGGTTTGTGAATGTGAAGTGTTGGATCAGAGGTTAGTGAATGGGGAAGTGTGGATCACTACTGAACCGATACTTCCCATTCATAAACCACTGTAAGACACTTCCCACTCACACATCACTGAACCGACTCTTCCGATTCACAAACCACTGATCCAACACTTCCTATTCACAAACCACTGATCCAAATCTTCACATTCAAGCAGCACTGAACGCACTCTTGCCATTCACAAACCACTGATCCGACACATCCCATTCACAAACCACTGACTCGACACTTCCCCTTTACAAACCACTTATCCAACATTTCCCAATCACACACCACTGACCAGACACTTCCCATTCACACACCGCTGACCCAACACTTCCAATTCACACACCACAGATCCAATACTTCCGATTCACAACCACTGATCCAACACTTCCCATTCACATACCACTGACACGACACTTCCCATTCATAAAACACTGATGCAACTCTTCCTTTCACATCCCATTGATCCAACACTTCCTATTCACAAACCTGTGATCCAACATTTCCCATTCACAAACCACAGACTCGACACCTCCCATTCGCACACCACTGATCTAACACTTCCCCTTTCACACGCCACTGATCCAACACTTCCCATTCTCACACCACTGATCCAACAATTCCCATTCACACAGCACTGATCCAACAATTCCCATTCAAACACCACTGACCTGACACTTCCCATTCTCAAACCACTGACCTGACACTTCCTATTCACAAACCTGTGATCCAACACTTCCCATTCACAAACCACTGATCCAACACTTCCCATTCACACACCACTGATCCAACACATCCCATTCACAAACCTCAGATCCAACACATCCCATTAACAAACCTCTGATCCAACACTTCCCATTCACTCACCACTGAACCAACACTTCCCAATCACACCCCACTGACCCGACACTTCCCATTCACACACCACTGACCCGACACTTCCCATTCACAGACAACTGACCCAGTATTTCCCATTCGCACACCTCTGATCCAACACTTCCCATTCACAAACCATTGACACGACACTTCCGTCATAAAACACTGATCTAACAGTCGCCATTAATAAACCACTGATCCCACACTTCCCATTCACAAACCACAGACTCGACACCTCCCATTCGCACACCACTGACCCAACACTTCCCCTTTCATGCACCACTGATCCAACAATTCCCATTCACACATTACTTATCCAAAAATTCCCATTCACACAGCACTGATCCAACAATTCCCATTCAAACACCACTGACCTGACACTTCCCATTCTCAAACCACTGACCTGACACTTCCCATTCACAAACCACTGATAGAACACTTCCCATTCACACACCACTGATCCAACACATCCCATTCACACTCCACTGATACAACACTTCCCATTCACACACCACTGATCCCATACTTCCCATTACAAACCACTGATCCAACACTTCCCCATTCACAAAGCACTGATCCAACACATCCCATTCACACACAACTGAACCGACACTTCCCTTTCACAAACAACTGTGCGAAACTTCCCATTCACAAACCACTGATCCAACAAGTCCCATTCACAAACCACTGACCTGACAGTTACTATTCGCACACCACTGACCCGACACTTACCATTCAAAAACCACTGATCCAACACTTCCCATTCACACACTACTGAACCGACACTTCCCATTCATAAAGCACTGTCCGACACTTCCCATTCCCACACCACTAGCCCAACACTTCCCATTCACACACCACTGATCCAACACATCCCATTCCCAAACCACTGATCCAACACTTCCCATTCACACACCACTGATCCAACACTTCCCATTCACACACCACTGATCCAACAGTTCCCATTAACAGACACTGACCAGACACTTCCCATTCACTAACCACTGATCCAACACTTGCCATTCACAAACCACTGATCCGACACATCCCATTCACAAACCACTGACTAGACACTTCCCCATTTAGAAACCACTGATCCAGCACATCCGATTCACAAACCAGTGACCCGACACTTCCCCTTTACAAACCACTGATCCAACACTTCCCATTCACACACCACTGATCCAACACTTCCCATTCACAACCACTGATCCTACACTTCCCATTCACTTACCACTGACACGACACTTCCCATTCATAAAACACTGATGCAACTCTTCCTTCCACATCCCATTGATCCAACACTTCCCATTCACAAACCTGTAATCCAACACTTCCCATTCACACATCACTGATCGAACACTTGCCCATTCACACAACACTGATCCAACACTTCCCATTCACAAAACACTGACCCGACAGTTACTATTCGCACACCACTGACCCGACACTTACCATTCAAAAACCACTGATCCAACACTTCCCATTCACACACTACTGAACCGACACTTCCCATTCATAAAGCACTGTCCGACACTTCCCATTCCCACACCACTAGCCCAACTCTTCCCATTCACACACCACTGATCCAACACATCCCATTCCCAAACCACTGATCCAACACTTCCCATTCACACACCACTGATCCAACACTTCCCATTCACACACCACTGATCCAACAGTTCCCATTCAAACACCACTGACCAGACACTTCCCATTCACAAACCACTGTCCGACACTTCCCATTAACAGACACTGACCAGACACTTCCCATTCACTAACCACTGATCCAACACTTGCCATTCACAAACCACTGATCCGACACATCCCATTCACAAACCACTGACTCGACACTTCCCCATTTAGAAACCACTGATCCAGCACATCCGATTCACAAACCAGTGACCCGACACTTCCCCTTTACAAACCACTGATCCAACACTTCCCATTCACACACCACTGATCCAACACTTCCCATTCACAACCACTGATCCTACACTTCCCATTCACTTACCACTGACACGACACTTCCCATTCATAAAACACTGATGCAACTCTTCCTTCCACATCCCATTGATCCAACACTTCCCATTCACAAACCTGTAATCCAACACTTCCCATTCACACATCACTGATCGAACACTTGCCCATTCACACAACACTGATCCAACACTTCCCATTCACAAAACACTGACCCGACACTTCCCTTTCACACACTATTGACCGCAAACTCCCCGTTCACAAACCACTGATCCGACACATCCCACTCAAAAACTACTGATGCAACAATTCACATTCACTTCCCATTGATCCAACTCTTCCCATTGACAAACCACTGATCCAACACTTCCCGTTCACAGACCACTGACCCGCCACTTCCGAATGACAAACCACGGACCCGTCACTTCCCGTTCACACACTATTGACCGGAAACTTCCCATTCACAAACATCTGATCCAACACTTCCCATTCGCAAACCACTGTCCGACACTTCCTATTCACACACACTGACCTGACACTTCCCATTCACTAACCATTGATCCAACACTTCCTATTCACACACACTGACCTGACACTTCCCATTCACTAACCATTGATCCAACACTTCCCATTCACAAACCACTGACACGACACTTCCCAGTAATAAAACACTGATCTAACAGTCGCCATTAATAAACCACTGATCCAACACTTCCCCATTCACAAACCACTGATCCAACACTTCCCATTCACAAACCACTGATCCAACACTTCCCATTCACAAACAACAAATCCAACACGTCCCATTAACAAACCACTGACCTGACAGTTCCAATTCACACACCACTGACCCGACACTACCATTCACAATCCACTGATCCAACACTTCCCATTCACAAACCACTGTCCGACACTTCCCATTAACAAACACTGACCTGATACTTCCCATTCACACCCCACTGATCCAACACTTCCCATTCACAAACCACTGATACAACACTTCCCATTCACACACCGCTTATCCAACATTTCCCATTCACACACTACTGAACCGACACTTCCCATTCATAAAGCACTGTCCGACACTTCACATTCGCACACCACTAACCCAACACTTCCCATTCACAAATCACTGTCCAACACTTCCCATTCACAAACCTCTGCTCCAACACTTCCCATTCTCACACCACTGATCCAACACATCCCATTCCCAAACCACTGCTCCAACGCCTCCCATTCACACACCATTGATCCAACACTTCCCATTCACACACCACTGATCCAACACTTCCCATTCAAACACCACTGACATGACACTTCCCATTCACAAACCACTGTCCGACACTTCCCATTAACAAACACTGACCTGATACTTCCCATTCACACCCCACTGATCCAACACTTCCCATTCACATACCACTGACACGACACTTCCTATTCATAAAACACTGATGCAGCTCTTCCTTTCACATCCCATTGATCCAACACTTCCCATTCACAAACCTGTGATCCAACACTTCCCATTCACAAAGCACAGACTCGACACCTCCCATTCGCACTACACTGATCCAACACTTCCCCTTTCACTCACCACTGATCCAACACTTCCCATTCTCACACCACTGATCCAAAAATTCCCATTCACACAGCACTGATCCAACAACTCATATTGTAACACCACTGACCTGACACATCCCGTTCTCAAACCACTGACCTGACACTTCCCATTCACAAACCACTGTCCGACACTTCCCATTAACAGACACTGACCTGACACTTCCCATTCACTCCCCACTGATCCAACACTTCCCATTCACATCCCACTGATCCAAATCTTCACATTCAAGCAGCACTGAACGCACTCTTGCCATTCACAAACCACTGATCCGACACATCCCATTCACAAACCACTGACTCGACACTTCCCCATTTAGAAACCACTGATCCAGCACATCCCATTCACAAAAAAGTGACCCGACACTTCCCCTTTACAAACCACTGATCCAACACTTCCCATTCACACACCACTGATCCAACACTTCCCATTCACATACCACTGACACGACACTTCCTATTCATAAAACACTGATGCAGCTCTTCCTTTCACATCCCATTGATCCAACACTTCCCATTCACAAACCTGTGATCCAACACTTCCCATTCACAAAGCACAGACTCGACACCTCCCATTCGCACTCCACTGATCCAAAAATTCCCATTCACACAGCACTGATCCAACAACTCATATTGTAACACCACTGACCTGACACTTCCCGTTCTCAAACCACTGACCTGACACTTCCCATTCACAAACCAATGATAGAACACTTCCCATTCACAAACCTCTGATCCAACACTTCCCATTCACACCCCACTGATCCAACACTTCCCATTCACACCCCACTGATCCAAATCTTCACATTCAAGCAGCACTGAACGCACTCTTGCCATTCACAAACCACTGATCCGACACATCCCATTCACAAACCACTGACTCGACACTTCCCCATTTAGAAACCACTGATCCAGCACATCCCATTCACAAAAAAGTGACCCGACACTTCCCCTTTACAAACCACTGATCCAACACTTCCCATTCACACACCACTGACACGACACTTCCTATTCATAAAACACTGATGCAGCTCTTCCTTTCACATCCCATTGATCCAACACTTCCCATTCACAAACCTGTTATCCAACACTTCCCATTCACAAAGCACAGACTCGACACCTCCCATTCGCACTCCACTGATCCAACACTTCCCCTTTCACACACCACTGATCCAACACTTCCCATTCTCACACCACTGATCCAAAAATTCCCATTCACACAGCACTGATCCAACAACTCACATTGTAACACCACTGACCTGACACTTCCCGTTCTCAAACCACTGACCTGACACTTCCCATTCACAAACCAATGATAGAACACTTCCCATTCACAAACCTCTGATCCAACACTTCCCCTTCACAAACCACTGATCCCAAACTTCCCATTCAAACACCACTGACCCGACACTTCCGAATGACAAACAACTGACCCGTCACTTCTCGTTCACACACTAATGACCGGAAATTCCCATTCACAAAACACTGATCCAACACTTCCCATTCACAAACCTCTGAACCAACACTTCCCATTCACAAACCTCTGATCCAACACATCCCATTCACAAACCACTGACCCGACTCTTCCTCATTCAGAAACCAGAAATCCAACATATCCCATTCACAAACCACTGATCCAACATATCCCATTCACAAACCACTGATCCAACACCTCCCATTAACTCCCCACTGATCCAACACTTCCCATTCACAGATCACTGATCCAACACTTCCCATTCACAAAACACTGACCCGGCACTTCCCTTTCACACACTATTGACCGGAAACTTCCCATTCACAAACCACTGATCCGACACATCCCATTCACAAACGACTGATGCAACACTTCCCATTCACATCCCATTGATCCAACTCTTCCCATTCACAAACCAGTGATCCAACACTTCCCGTTCACAGACCGCTGACCCGACACTTCCGAATGACAAACCACGGACACGTCACTGCCCGTTCACGCACTATTGACCGGAAACTTCCCATTCACAAACCTCTGATCCAACACCTCCCATTCACAAACCTCTGATCCATCACTTCCCATTCAAAAACCACAGACTCGACACTTCCCATTCACTAACCACTGATCCAACACTTCCCATTCACAAACCACTGATCCAGAACTTCACATTCAAGCAGCACTGAACGCACACTTGCCATTCACAAACCACTGATCCGACAGATCCCATTCACAAACCACTGACTCGAAACTTCCCCATTTAGAAACCACTGATCCAGCACATCCCATTCACATACCATTGATCCAACACTTCCCATTCACAAACCTGTGATCCAACACTTCCCATTCACAAACCACAGACTCGACACCTCCCATTCGCACACCACTGACCCAACACTTCCCCTTTCACACACCACTGATCCAACACTTCCCATTCTCACACCACTGATGCAACAATTCCCATTCACACATTACTTATCCAACAATTCCCATTCACACAGCACTGATCCAACAATTCCCATTCAAACACCACTGATCCAACACTTCCCATTCTCACACCACTGATGCAACAATTCCCATTCACACATTACTTATCCAACAATTCCCATTCACAAACCACTGATCCCAACCTTCCCATTCTAACACCACTGACACGACACTTCCGAATGACAAACCACTGACCCGTCACTGCTCGTTGACACACTAATGACCGGAAACTTCCCATTCACAAAACTCTAATCCAACACTTCCCATACAGAAACCTCTGAACCAACACTTCCCATTCACAAACCTCTGAACCAACACTTCCCATTCACACATCACTGATCCAATACTTGCCCATTCACACAACACTGATGCAACACTTCGCATTCACATCCCATTGATCCAACTCTTCCCATTCACAAACCACTGATCCAACACTTCCCGTTCACAGACACTTCCGAATGACGAACCACTGACCCGTCACTTCCCGTTCACAAACTATTCACCGGAAAATTCCCATTCACAAAACTCTGATCCAACACTTCCCATTCACAAACCTCTGATCCAAAACATCCCATTCACAAACCACAGACTCGACACCTCCCATTCACACACCACTGATCCAACACTTCCCATTCTCACACCACTGACCCGACACTTCCCATTCACAAACCAGTGACCCAACACTTCCCATTCACACACCACTGATCCAGCACTTCCCAGTTCACACACCACTGATCCAGCATTTCACCATTTACAAACCACTGATACAACACTTACCATTCGTATACTACTGACCAGAAACATCACAATCACGCACCATTGATCCAATACTTCTCAATCACACCCCACTGACCCGACACATGCCATTCACACACAACTAACCCGACAGTTCCCATTCCACACCACTAACCCAACACTTCCCATTCACTAATCACTGTCCAACACATCCCATTCACAAACCTCTGATCCAACACTTCCCATTAAAACACCACTGACCTGACACTTCCCATTCACAAACCACTGTCCGACACTTCCCATTCACACACACTGACCTGACACTTCCAATTCACTAACGACTGATGCAACACTTCACATTCACTTCCCATTGATCCAACTCTTCCCATTGACAAACCACTGATCCAAACACTTCCCATTCAAACACCACTGACCAGCCACTTCCGAATGACAAACCACGAACCCGTCACTTCCCGTACACACACTATTGACCGGAAACTTCCCATTCACAAACATCTGATCCAACACTTCCCATTCACAATCCACTGACTCGACACCTCCCATTCACAAACCACTGATCCAACACATCCCATCCACAAACCACTGATACAACACTTCCCATTCACACACCACTGATCCAACACATCCCATCCACAAACCACTCATCCAACACCTCCCATTCACACACCACGGATCCAACACATCCCATTAACAAACCTCTGATCCAGCACTCGCCATTCACAAATCACTGATCCAACAGTTCCCATTCAGAATCCACTGTCTCGGCACCTCCCATTCACACACCACTGATCCAACACATCCCATTCTCACACCACTGATCCAACACATCCCATCCACAAACCACTCATCCAACACCTCCCATTCACACACCACTGATCCAACACTTCCCATTCACACACCACTGATCCAACACTTCCCATTCAAACACCACTGATCCAACACCTCCCATTCACACACCACTGATCCAACACGTCCCATTCAAACACCACTGACTTGACACTTACCATTCGCAAACAACTGTCCGACACTTCCCATTCACACTCACTGATCCAACACTTCCCATTCACAAACCACTGATCGAACACTTCCCATTCACAAACCACTGATCCAACACGTTCCGTTAACACACCTCAGATCCAACATTTCCCGTTCACACACCAATGACCCGACACTTCTGAATGACGAACCACTGACACGAGACTTCCCATTCACACACAACTGATACAACACTTCCCAGTCATACACCACTGACTTGACACTTACCATTCGCAAACAACTGTCCGACACTTCCCATTCACACTCACTGACCTGACACTTCCCATTCACAAACCACTGACTCGAAACTTCCCCATTTAGAAACCACTGATCCAGCACATCCCATTCACAAACCAGTGACCCGACACTTCCCCTTTACAAACCACTGATCCAACGCTTCCCATTCACACACCACTGATCCAACACTGCCCATTCACACAGCACTGATCCAACGCTTCCCATTCACACACCACTGATCCAACACTTCCGATTCACAAACCACTGAACCAACACTTCCGGTTCACACACCACAGATCCAACACTTCCCATTCGCACACCACTGTCCGGCACTTCCTATTCACACACACTGACATGACACTTCCCATTCACTAACCACTGATACAACACTTCCCATTCACAAACCACTGACACGACACTTCCCAGTCATAAAACACTGATCTAACACTCCCCATTAATAAACCACTGATCCCACACTTCCCATTCACACACCACTGATCCAACACGTCCCAATTCACACACCACTGACGCGACACTGCCATTCACAATCCACTGATCCAACACTTCCCAATCACACACACCTGAACCGACACTTCCCTTTCACAAACAACTGTGCGAAATTTCCCATTCACAAACCACTGATCCAACAAGTCCCATTCACAAACTACTGACCTGACAGTTACCATTCGCACACCACTGACCCGACACTTACCATTCAAAAACCACTGATCCAACACTTCCCATTCACACACCACTGATCCAACACTTCCCATTCACACACCGCTTATCCAACATTTCCCATTCACACACCACTGACCTGACAGTTCCCATTCACAAACCACTGTCCGACACTTCCCATTCCCACACCACTAACCCAACACTTCCCATTCACAAACCTCTGATCCAACACTTCCCATTCTCACACCACTGATCCAACACATCCCATTCACAAACCACTGATCCAACACCTCCCATTCACACACCACTGATCCAACACTTCCCATTCACACACCACTGATCCAACACTTCCCATTCAAACTCCACTGACCTGACACTTCCCATTCACAAACCGCTGCCCGACACATCCCATTCACAGACTCTGACCTGACACTTCCCATTCACTAACCACTGATCCAGCACTTCCCATTCACAAACCACTGATCCTTCACATTCAAGCAGCACTGAACGCACTCTTGCCATTCACAAACCACTGATCCGACACATCCCTTTCACAAACCACTGACTCGACACTTCCCCATTTAGAAACCACTGATCCAGCACATCCCATTCACAAACCAGTGACCCGACACATCCCCTTGACACACCACTGACCTGACACATCCCATTCACAAACCTCTGAACCAACACTTCCCATTCACAAACCACTGACCCGACTCTTCCTCATTCAGAAACCAGAAATCCAACATATCCCATTCACAAACCACTGATCCAACACTTCCCATTCGCACACCACTGTCCGACACTTCCTATTCACACACACTGACCTGACACTTCCCAGTCATAAAACACTGATCTAACACGCGCCATTAATAAACCACTGATCCCACACTTCCCATTCACAAACCACTGATCCAACACGTCCCAATTCACACACCACTGACCCGACACTGCCATTCACAATCCACTGATCCAACACTTCCCATTCACACACAGCTGAACCGACACTTCCCTTTCACAAACAACTGTGCGAAATTTCCCATTCACAAACCACTGATCCAACAAGTCACATTCACAAACCACTGACCTGACAGTTACCATTCGCAGACCACTGACCCGACACTTACCATTCAAAAACCACTGATCCAACACTTCCCATTCACACACTACTGAACCGACACTTCCCATTCATAAAGCACTGTCCGACACTTCCCATTACCACACCACTAACCCAACACTTCCTATTCACAAATCACTGTTCAACACTTCCCATTCACAAACCTCTGATCCAACACTTCCCATTCAAACACCACTGACCTGACACTTCCCATTCACAAACCACTGTCCGACACTTCCCCTTAACAGATACTGACCTGACACTTCCCATTCACTAACCACTGATCCAACACTTCCCACTCACAAACCACTGATCCAACTCTTCACATTCAAGCAGCACTGAACGCACTCTTGCATCACAAACCACTGATCCGAAACATCCCATTCACAAACCACTGATACAACACTTCCCATTCACACACCGCTTATCCAACATTTCCCATTCACACACCACTGACCTGACAGTTCCCATTCACAAACCACTGTCCGACACTTCCCATTCCCACACCAGTAACCCAACACTTCCCATTCACAACTCACTGTCCAACACTTCCCATTCACAAACCTCTGATCCAACACTTCCCATTCTCACACCACTGATCCAACACATCCCATTCACAAACCACTGATCCAACTCCTCCCATTCACACACCACTGATCCAACACTTCACATTCACACACCACAGATCCAACACTTCCCATTCACTCACCACTGATCCACACTTCCCATTCACACACCACTGATCCAACACTTCCCATTCACACACCAGTGACCTGACACTTCCCATTCACAAACCGCTGCCCGACACATCCCATTCACAGACAGACCTGACACTTCCCATTCACTAACCACTGATCCAACACTTCCCATTCACAAACCACTGATCCAAATCTTCACATTCAAGCAGCACTGAACGCATTTTGCCATTCACAAACCACTGATCCAGCACATCCCATTCACAAACCAGTGACCCGACACTTCCCCTTTACAAACCACTGATCCAACACTTCCCATTCACACACCACTGATCCAACACTTCCCATTCAAACACCACTGACCTGACACTTCCCATTCACACACCGCTGACCCAACACTTCCAATTCACACACCACAGATCCAACACTTCCCATTCACTCACCAGTGATCCAACACTTCCCAATTCACACACCACTGATCCAACACTTCCCCTTTCACACACCACTGATCCAACAGTTCCCATTCTCACACCACTGATCCAAAAATTCCCATTCACACACCACTGATCCAACACTTCCCATTCAAACACCACTGACCTGACACTTCCCATTCTCAAACCACTGAGCTGACACTTCCCCTTCACAAACCACTGATCCCAAACTTCCCATTCAAACACCACTGACCCGACACTACTCGTTCACACACTAATGACCGGAAATACCCATTCACAAAACACTGTCCAACACTTCCCATTCACAAACCTCTGAACCAACACTTCCCATTCACAAACCACTGACCCGACTCTTCCTCATTCAGAAACCAGAAATCCAACATATCCCATTCACAAACCACTGATCCAACACTTCCCATTCGCACACCACTGTCCGACACTTCCTATTCACACACACTGACCTGACACTTCCCAGTCATAAAACACTGATCTAACACGCGCCATTAATAAACCACTGATCCCACACTTCCCATTCACAAACCACTGATCCAACACATCCCAATTCACACACCACTGACCCGACACTGCCATTCACAATCCACTGATCCAACACTTCCCATTCACACACAGCTGAACCGACACTTCCCTTTCACAAACACCTGTGCGAAATTTCCCATTCACAAACCACTGATCCAACAAGTCACATTCACAAACCACTGACCTGACAGTTACCATTCGCAGCCCACTGACCCGACACTTACCATTCAAAAACCACTGATCCAACACTTCCCATTCACACACTACTGAACCGACACTTCCCATTCATAAAGCACTGTCCGACACTTCCCATTACCACACCACTAACCCAACACTTCCTATTCACAAATCACTGTCCAACACTTCCCATTCACAAACTTCTGATCCAACACTTCCCATTCAAACACCACTGACCTGACACTTCCCATTCACAAACCACTGTCCGACACTTCCCATTCACACACACTGACCTGACACTTCCAATTCACAAACCACAGTCCGACACTTCCCCTTAACAGACACTGACCTGACACTTCCCATTCACTAACCACTGATCTAACACTTCCCATTCACAAACCACTGATCCAACTCTTCACATTCAAGCAGCACTGAACGCACTCTTGCCATTCACAAACCAGTGATCCGACACATCCCATTCACAAACCACTGATACAACACTTCCCATTCACATACCGCTTATCCAACATTTCCCATTCACACACCGCTGACCTGACAGTTCCCATTCACAAACCACTGTCCGACACTTCCCATTCCCACACCACTAACCCAACACTTCCCATTCACAAATCACTGTCCAACACTTCCCATTCACAAACCTCTGATCCAACACTTCCCATTCTCACACCACTGATCCAACACATCCCATTCACAAACCACTGATCCAACACCTCCCATTCACACACCACTGATCCAACACTTCAAATTCACACACCACTGATCCAACACTTCACATTCACACACCACTGATCCAACACTTCCCATTCACACACCACTGATCCAACACTTCCCATTCAAACACCACTGACCTGACACTTCCCATTCACAAACCGCAGCCCGACACATCCCATTCACAGACACTGACCTGACACTTCCCATTCACTAACCACTGATCCAACACTTCCCATTCACAAACCACTGATCCAAATCTTCACATTCAAGCAGCACTGAACGCACTCTTGCCATTCACAAACCACTGATCCGACACATCCCATTCACAAACCACTGACTCGACACTTCCCCATTTAGAAACCACTGATCCAGCACATCCCATTCACAAACCAGTGACCCGACACATCCCCTTGACACACCACTGACCTGACACATCCCATTCACAAACCACTGACTCGACACTTCCCCATTTAGAAACCACTGATCCAGCACATCCCATTCACAAACCAGTGACCCGACACATCCCCTTGACACACCACTGACCTGACACATCCCATTCACAAACCACTGACTCGACACTTCCCCATTTAGAAACCACTGATCCAGCACATCCCATTCACAAACCAGTGACCCGACACATCCCCTTGACACACCACTGACCTGACACATCCCATTCACAAACCACTGACCTGACACTTCCCATTCACACACCGCTGACCCAACACTTCCAATTCACACACCACAGATCCAACACTTCCGATTCACAACCACTGATCCAACACTTCCCATTCACATACCACTGACACGACACTTCCCATTCATAAAACACTGATGCAACTCTTCCTTTCACATCCCATTGATCCAACACTTTCCATTCGCACTCCACTGATCCAACACTTCCCCTTTCACACACCACTGATCCAACACTTCCCATTCAAACACCACTGACCTGACACTTCCCATTCACAAACCACTGTCCGACACTTCCCCTTAACAGACACTGACCTGACACTTCCCATTCACAAACCACTGATCCAACTCTTCACATTCAAGCAGCACTGAACGCACTCTTGCCATTCACAAACCACTGATCCGACACATCCCATTCACAAACCACTGATACAACACTTCCCATTCACACACCGCTTATCCAACATTTCCCATTCACACACCACTAACCCAACACTTACCATTCACAAATCACTGTCCAACACTTCCCATTCACAAACCTCTGATCCAACACTTCCTATTCTCACACCACTGATCCAACACATCCCATTCACAAACCACTGATCCAACACCTCCCATTCACACACCACTGATCCAACACTTCACATTCACACACCACTGATCCAACACTTCCCATTCACACACCACTGATCCAACACTTCCCATTCACACACCACTGATCCAACACTTCCCATTCACACACCACTGATCCAACACTTTCCATTCGCACTCCACTGATCCAACACTTCCCCTTTCACACACCACTGATCCAACACTTCCCATTCTCACACCACTGATCCAGCAATTCCCATTCACACAGCAATGATCCAACAATTCCCATTCAAACACCACTGACCTGACACTTCCCATTCTCAAACCACTGACCTGACACTTCCCCTTCACAAACCACTGATCCCAAACTTCCCATTCAAACACCACTGACCCGACACTTCCGAATGACAAACCACTGACCCGTCACTTCTCGTTCACACACCAATGACCGGAAATTCCCATTCACAAAACACTGATCCAACACTTCCCATTCACAAACCTCTGAACCAACACTTCCCATTCACAAACCACTGACCCGACTCTTCCTCATTCAGAAACCAGAAATCCAACATATCCCATTCACAAACCACTGATCCAACTCTTCCCATTCGCACACCACTGTCCGACACTTCCTATTCACACACACAGACCTGACAATTCCCAGTCATAAAACACTGATCTAACACGCGCCATTAATAAACCACTGATCCCACACTTCCCATTCACAAACCACTGATCCAACACATCCCAATTCACACACCACTGACCCGACACTGCCATTAACAATCCACTGATCCAACACTTCCCATTCACACACAGCTGAACCGACACTTCCCTTTCACAAACAACTGTGCGAAATTTCCAATTCACAAACCACTGATCCAACAAGTCACATTCACAAACCACTGACCTGACAGTTACCATTCGCAGACCACTGACCCGACACTTCCCATTCAAAAACCACTGATCCAACACTTCCCATTCACACACTACTGAACCGACACTTCCCATTCATAAAGCACTGTCCGACACTTCCCATTACCACACCACTGACCCAACACTTCCTATTCACAAATCACTGTCCAACAATTCCCATTCAGAAACCTCTGATCCAAAACTTCCCATTCGCACACCACTGACCTGACACTTCCCATTCACACACCGCTGACCCAACACTTCCAATTCACACACCACAGATCCAACACTTCCGATTCACAACCACTGATCCAACACTTCCCATTCACATACCACTGACACGACACTTTCGATTCATAAAACACTGATGCAACTCTTCCTTTCACATCCCATTGATCCAACACTTTCCATTCGCACTCCACTGATCCAACACTTCCCCTTTCACACACCACTGATCCAACACTTCCCCTTTCACACACCACTGACCTGACACTTCCCATTCTCAAACCACTGACCTGACACTCCCCCTTCACAAACCACTGATCCCAAACTTCCCATTCAAACACCACTGACCCGACACTTCCGAATGACAAACCACTGACCCGTCACTTCTCGTTCACACACTAATGACCGGAAATTCCCATTCACAAAACACTGATCCAACACTTCCCATTCACAAACCTCTGAACCAACACTTCCCATTCACAAACCACTGACCCGACTCTTCCTCATTCAGAACCAGAAATCCAACATATCCCATTCACAAACCACTGATCCAACAAGTCACATTCACAAACCTCTGACCTGACAGTTACCATTCGCAGACCACTGACCCGACACATACCATTCAAAAACCACTGATCCAACACTTCCCATTCACACACTACTGAACCGACACTTCCCATTCATAAAGCACTGTCCGACACTTCCCATTACCACACTACTAACCCAACACTTCCTATTCACAAATCACTGTCCAACACTTCCCATTCACAAACCTCTGATCCAACACTTCCCATTCAAACACCACTGACCTGACACTTCCAATTCACAAACCACAGTCCGACACTTCCCCTTAACAGACACTGACCTGACACTTCCCATTCACTAACCACTGATCCAACTCTTCACATTCAAGCAGCACTGAACGCACTCTTGCCATTCACAAACCACTGATCCGACACATCCCATTCACAAACCACTGATACAACACTTCCCATTCACACACCGCTTATCCAACATTTCCCATTCACACACCACTGACCTGACAGTTCCCATTCCCAAACCACTGTCCGACACTTCCCATTCCCACACCACTAACCCAACACTTCCCATTCACAAATCACTGTCCAACACTTCCCATTCACAAACCTCTGATCCAACACTTCCCATTCTCACACCACTGATCCAACACTTCCCATTCACTCACCACTGATCCAACACATCCCATTCACAAACCACAGATCCAAGACCTCCCATTCACACACCACTGATCCAACACTTCCCATTCACGCACCACTGATCCAACACTTCCCATTCACACTCCACTGATCCAACACTTCCCATTCAAACACCACTGAGCTGACACTTCCCATTCACTAACCACTGATCCAGCACTTCCCATTCACAAACCACTGATCCAAATCTTCACATTCAAGCAGCAATGAACGCACTCTTGCCATTCACAAACCACTCATCCGACACATCCCATTCCCAAACCACTGTCCGACACTTCCCATTCCCACACCACTAACCCAGCACTTCCCATTCACAAACCACTGATCCGACACATCCCATTCACAAACCACTGACTCGACACTTCCCCATTTAGAAACCACTGATCCAGCACATCCCATTCACAAACCAGTGACCCGACACATCCCCTTTACACACCACTGACCGGACACTTCCCATTCACAAACCACAGATCCAACGCTTCCCATTCACACACCACTGATCCAACATTTCCCATTCACAAACCACAGACTCGACACCTCCCATTCGCAAACCACTGACCCAACACTTCCCATTCACAAACCACTAATCCAACAATACCCATTCAAACACCACTGACCTGACACTTCCCATTCTCAAACCACTGACCTGACACTTCCCATTCACAAACCACTGATAGAACACTTCCCATTCACAAACCTTTGATCCAACACATCCCATTCACACACCACTGACCCAACACTTCTCGTTCACACACTATTGACCGGAAACTTCCCATTCACAAACCTGTGATCCAACACTTCCCATTCACAAACCACTGACTCAACACCTCCCATTCACACACCACTGACCCGACACTTCCCATTCACACACAACTGACACAGTATTTCCCATTCGCACACCTCTGATCCAACACTTCCCATTCACACTCCACTGATCCAACACTTCCCATTCACATCCCACTGATCCAACACTTCCCATTCACAAACACTGATCCAACACTTCCCATTCACTCACCACTGATCCAACACATCCCATTCACAAACACTGATCCAACACTTCCCATTCACTCACCACTGATCCAACACATCCCATTCACACTCCACTAATCCAACACTTCCCATTCACACACCACTGATCCAACACTTCCCATTCACTCACCACTGATCCAACACATCCCATTCACATTCCACTGATCCAACACACTGCATTCAGAAACCACTGATCCAGCTCTTCCCATTCGTACACCACTGATCCCATACTTCCCATTACAAACCACTGATCCAACACTTCCCCATTCACAAAGCACTGACCTGACACATCCCATTCACAAACAACAAATCCAACACGTCCCACTCACAAACCACAGACATGACAGTTCCAATTCACACACCACTGACCCGACACAGCCATTCACACACCACTGATCCAACACTTCCCATTCACGCACCACTGATCCAACACTTCCCATTCTCACACCACTGACCTGACACTTCCCATTCACACACCGCTGACCCAGCACTTCCAATTCACACACCGCAGATCCAACACTTCCGATTCACAAACACTGATCCAACACTTCCCATTCACATACCACTGACACGACTCTTCCCATTCATAAAGCACTGATGCAACTCTTCCATTCACATCCCATTGATCCAACACTTCCCATTCACAAACCTGTGATCCAACACTTCCCATTCACAAACCACAGACTCGACACCTTCCATTCGCACACCACTGACCCAACACTTCCCCTTTCACACACCACTGATCCAACAATTCCCATTCACACATTACTTATCCAACAATTCCCATTCACACAGCACTGATCCAACAATTCCAATTTAAACACCACTGACCTGACACTTCCCATTCTCAAACCACTGACCTGACACTTCCCATTCACAAACCACTGATAGAACACTTCCCATTCACAAACCTCTGATCCAACACATCCCATTCACAAACCACTGATACCAAACTTCCCATTCAAACACCACTGACCCGACACTTCCGAATGACAAACCACTGACCCGTCACTGCTCGTTCACACACTAATGACGGGAAACTTCCCATTCACAAACCTCTGATCCAACACATCCCATTCACGAACCACTGACCCGACTCTTCCTCATTCAGAAACCAGTGATCCAGTAAATTCCATTCACAAACCACTGATCCAACACTTCCCCTTCACAAACCACTGAACCCAATCTTCACAGCACTAATCCAACAACTCCCATTCAAACACCACTGACCTGACACTTCCCATTCTCAAACCACTGACCTGACACTTCCCATTCACAAACCACTGATAGAACACTTCCCATTCACAAACCTCTGATCCAACACATCCCATTCACACACCATTGATCCAACACTTCCCGTTCACACACAACTGATCCAACATTTCCCGTTCACAAACCACTGACCCAGCACTTCTCGTTCACACACTATTGACCGGAAACTTCCCATTCACAAACCTATGATCCAACACTTCCCATTCACAAACCAGTGACTCAACACCTCCCATTCACACACCACTGACCCGACACTTCCCATTCACACACAACTGACACAGTATTTCCCATTCGCACACCTCTGATCCAACACTCGCCATTTACAAACCACTGATCCAACACTTCCCATTCACACTCCACTGATCCAACACTTCCCATTCACACTCCACTGATCCAACACTTCCCATTCACAAACACTGATCCAACACTTCCCATTCACTCACCACTGATCCAACACATCCCATTCACACTCCACTAATCCAACACTTCCCATTCACTCACCACTGATCCAACACATCCCATTCACACTCCACTAATCCAACACTTCCCATTCACACACCACTGATCCAACACTTCCCATTCACTCACCACTGATCCAACACATCCCATTCACATTCCACTGATCCAACACTTCCCATTCGCACACCACAGATCCCATACTTCCCATTACAAACCACTGATCCAACACTTCCCCATTCACAAAGCACTGACCTGACACATCCCATTCACAAACAAAAAATCCAACACGTCCCATTCACAAACCACAGACATGACAGTTCCAATTCACACACCACTGACCCGACACTGCCATTCACAATCCACTGATCCAACACATCCCATTCACGCACCACTGATCCAACACTTCCCATTCACGCACCACTTATCCAACACTTCCCATTCACACACCACTGACCTGACACTTCCCACTCACACACCGCTGACCCAGAACTTCCGATTCACAAACACTGATCCAACACTTCCCATTCACATACCACTGACACGACTCTTCCCATTCATAAAGCACTGATGCAACTCTTCCATTCACATCCCATTGATCCAACATTTCCCATTCACAAACCTGTGATCCAACACTTCCCATTCACAAACCACTGATCCAACACGTCCCAATTCACACACCACTGATCCAACAATTCCCATTCACACATTACTTATCCAACAATTCCCATTCACACAGCACTGATCCAACAATTCCAATTTAAACACCACTGACCTGACACTTCCCATTCTCAAACCACTGACCTGACACTTCCCATTCACAAACCACTGATAGAACACTTCCCATTCACAAACCTCTGATCCAACACATCCCATTCACAAACCACTGATACCAAACTTCCCATTCAAACACCACTGACCCGACACTTCCGAATGACAAACCACTGACCCGTCACTGCTCGTTCACACACTAATGACGGGAAACTTCCCATTCACAAACCTCTGATCCAACACATCCCATTCACGAACCACTGACCCGACTCTTCCTCATTCAGAAACCAGTGATCCAGTAAATTCCATTCACAAACCACTGATCCAACACTTCCCCTTCACAAACCACTGAACCCAATCTTCACAGCACTAATACAACAACTCCCATTCAAACACCACTGACCTGACACTTCCCATTCTCAAACCACTGACCTGACACTTCCCATTCACAAACCACTGATAGAACACTTCCCATTCACAAACCTCTGATCCAACACATCCCATTCACACACCATTGATCCAACACTTCCCGTTCACACACAACTGATCCAACATTTCCCGTTCACAAACCACTGACCCAGCACTTCTCGTTCACACACTATTGACCGGAAACTTCCCATTCACAAACCTATGATCCAACACTTCCCATTCACAAACCACTGACTCAACACCTCCCATTCACACACCACTGACCCGACACTTCCCATTCACACACAACTGACACAGTATTTCCCATTCGCACACCTCTGATCCAACACTCGCCATTTACAAACCACTGATCCAACACTTCCCATTCACACTCCACTGATCCAACACTTCCCATTCACACTCCACTGATCCAACACTTCCCATTCACAAACACGGATCCAACACTTCCCATTCACTCACCACTGATCCAACACATCCCATTCACACTCCACTAATCCAACACTTCCCATTCACTCACCACTGATCCAACACATCCCATTCACACTCCACTAATCCAACACTTCCCATTCACACACCACTGATCCAACACTTCCCATTCACTCACCACTGATCCAACACATCCCATTCACATTCCACTGATCCAACACTTCCCATTCGCACACCACAGATCCCATACTTCCCATTACAAACCACTGATCCAACACTTCCCCATTCACAAAGCACTGACCTGACACATCCCATTCACAAACAACAAATCCAACACGTCCCATTCACAAACCACAGACATGACAGTTCCAATTCACACACCACTGACCCGACACTGCCATTCACAATCCACTGATCCAACACTTCCCATTCACGCACCACTGATCCAACACTTCCCATTCACGCACCACTTATCCAACACTTCCCATTCACACACCACTGACCTGACACTTCCCACTCACACACCGCTGACCCAGAACTTCCGATTCACAAACACTGATCCAACACTTCCCATTCACATACCACTGACACGACTCTTCCCATTCATAAAGCACTGATGCAACTCTTCCATTCACATCCCATTGATCCAACACTTCCCATTCACAAACCTGTGATCCAACACTTCCCATTCACAAACCACTGATCCAACACGTCCCAATTCACACACCACTGACCCGACACTGCCATTCACAATCCACTGATCCAACACTTCCCATTCACACACAGCTGAACCGACACTTCCCTTTCACAAACACCTGTGCGAAATTTCCCATTCACAAACCACTGATCCAACAAGTCACATTCACAAACCACTGACCTGACAGTTACCATTCGCAGACCACTGACCCGACACATACCATTCAAAAACCACTGATCCAACACTTCCCATTCACACACTACTGAACCGACACTTCCCATTCATAAAGCACTGTCCGACACTTCCCATTACCACACTACTAACCCAACACTTCCTATTCACAAATCACTGTCCAACACTTCCCATTCACAAACCTCTGATCCAACACTTCCCATTCAAACACCACTGACCTGACACTTCCAATTCACAAACCACAGTCCGACACTTCCCCTTAACAGACACTGACCTGACACTTCCCATTCACTAACCACTGATCCAACATTTCCCATTCACAAACCACTGATCCAACTCTTCACATTCAAGCAGCACTGAACGCACTCTTGCCATTCACAAACCACTGATCCGACACATCCCATTCACAAACCACTGATACAACACTTCCCATTCACACACCGCTTATCCAACATTTCCCATTCACACACCACTGACCTGACAGTTCCCATTCCCAAACCACTGTCCGACACTTCCCATTCCCACACCACTAACCCAACACTTCCCATTCACAAATCACTGTCCAACACTTCCCATTCACAAACCTCTGATCCAACACTTCCCATTCACACTCCACTGATCCAACACTTCCCATTCAAACACCACTGAGCTGACACTTCCCATTCACTAACCACTGATCCAGCACTTCCCATTCACAAACCACTGATCCAAATCTTCACATTCAAGCACCACTGATCCAACACTTCCCATTCACACTCCACTGATCCAACACTTCCCATTCAAACACCACTGATCCAACACTTCCCATTCAAACACCACTGAGCTGACACTTCCCATTCACTAACCACTGATCCAGCACTTCCCATTCACAAACCACTGATCCAAATCTTCACATTCAAGCAGCAATGAACGCACTCTTGCCATTCACAAACCACTCATCCGACACATCCCATTCCCAAACCACTGTCCGACACTTCCCATTCCCACACCACTAACCCAGCACTTCCCATTCACAAACCACTGATCCGACACATCCCATTCACAAACCACTGATACAACACTTCCCATTCACACACCGCTTATCCAACATTTCCCATTCACACACCACTGACCTGACAGTTCCCATTCCCAAACCACTGTCCGACACTTCCCATTCCCACACCACTAACCCAACACTTCCCATTCACAAATCACTGTCCAACACTTCCCATTCACAAACCTCTGATCCAACACTTCCCATTCTCACACCACTGATCCAACACTTCCCATTCACTCACCACTGATCCAACACATCCCATTCACAAACCACAGATCCAAGACCTCCCATTCACACACCACTGATCCAACACTTCCCATTCACGCACCACTGATCCAACACTTCCCATTCACACTCCACTGATCCAACACTTCCCATTCAAACACCACTGAGCTGACACTTCCCATTCACTAACCACTGATCCAGCACTTCCCATTCACAAACCACTGATCCAAATCTTCACATTCAAGCAGCAATGAACGCACTCTTGCCATTCACAAACCACTCATCCGACACATCCCATTCCCAAACCACTGTCCGACACTTCCCATTCCCACACCACTAACCCAGCACTTCCCATTCACAAACCACTGATCCGACACATCCCATTCACAAACCACTGACTCGACACTTCCCCATTTAGAAACCACTGATCCAGCACATCCCATTCACAAACCAGTGACCCGACACATCCCCTTTACACACCACTGACCGGACACTTCCCATTCACAAACCACAGATCCAACGCTTCCCATTCACACACCACTGATCCAACATTTCCCATTCACAAACCACAGACTCGACACCTCCCATTCGCAAACCACTGACCCAACACTTCCCATTCACAAACCACTAATCCAACAATACCCATTCAAACACCACTGACCTGACACTTCCCATTCTCAAACCACTGACCTGACACTTCCCATTCACAAACCACTGATAGAACACTTCCCATTCACAAACCTTTGATCCAACACATCCCATTCACACACCACTGACCCAACACTTCTCGTTCACACACTATTGACCGGAAACTTCCCATTCACAAACCTGTGATCCAACACTTCCCATTCACAAACCACTGACTCAACACCTCCCATTCACACACCACTGACCCGACACTTCCCATTCACACACAACTGACACAGTATTTCCCATTCGCACACCTCTGATCCAACACTTCCCATTCACACTCCACTGATCCAACACTTCCCATTCACATCCCACTGATCCAACACTTCCCATTCACAAACACTGATCCAACACTTCCCATTCACTCACCACTGATCCAACACATCCCATTCACAAACACTGATCCAACACTTCCCATTCACTCACCACTGATCCAACACATCCCATTCACACTCCACTAATCCAACACTTCCCATTCACACACCACTGATCCAACACTTCCCATTCACTCACCACTGATCCAACACATCCCATTCACATTCCACTGATCCAACACACTGCATTCAGAAACCACTGATCCAGCTCTTCCCATTCGTACACCACTGATCCCATACTTCCCATTACAAACCACTGATCCAACACTTCCCCATTCACAAAGCACTGACCTGACACATCCCATTCACAAACAACAAATCCAACACGTCCCACTCACAAACCACAGACATGACAGTTCCAATTCACACACCACTGACCCGACACAGCCATTCACACACCACTGATCCAACACTTCCCATTCACGCACCACTGATCCAACACTTCCCATTCTCACACCACTGACCTGACACTTCCCATTCACACACCGCTGACCCAGCACTTCCAATTCACACACCGCAGATCCAACACTTCCGATTCACAAACACTGATCCAACACTTCCCATTCACATACCACTGACACGACTCTTCCCATTCATAAAGCACTGATGCAACTCTTCCATTCACATCCCATTGATCCAACACTTCCCATTCACAAACCTGTGATCCAACACTTCCCATTCACAAACCACAGACTCGACACCTTCCATTCGCACACCACTGACCCAACACTTCCCCTTTCACACACCACTGATCCAACAATTCCCATTCACACATTACTTATCCAACAATTCCCATTCACACAGCACTGATCCAACAATTCCAATTTAAACACCACTGACCTGACACTTCCCATTCTCAAACCACTGACCTGACACTTCCCATTCACAAACCACTGATAGAACACTTCCCATTCACAAACCTCTGATCCAACACATCCCATTCACAAACCACTGATACCAAACTTCCCATTCAAACACCACTGACCCGACACTTCCGAATGACAAACCACTGACCCGTCACTGCTCGTTCACACACTAATGACGGGAAACTTCCCATTCACAAACCTCTGATCCAACACATCCCATTCACGAACCACTGACCCGACTCTTCCTCATTCAGAAACCAGTGATCCAGTAAATTCCATTCACAAACCACTGATCCAACACTTCCCCTTCACAAACCACTGAACCCAATCTTCACAGCACTAATCCAACAACTCCCATTCAAACACCACTGACCTGACACTTCCCATTCTCAAACCACTGACCTGACACTTCCCATTCACAAACCACTGATAGAACACTTCCCATTCACAAACCTCTGATCCAACACATCCCATTCACACACCATTGATCCAACACTTCCCGTTCACACACAACTGATCCAACATTTCCCGTTCACAAACCACTGACCCAGCACTTCTCGTTCACACACTATTGACCGGAAACTTCCCATTCACAAACCTATGATCCAACACTTCCCATTCACAAACCAGTGACTCAACACCTCCCATTCACACACCACTGACCCGACACTTCCCATTCACACACAACTGACACAGTATTTCCCATTCGCACACCTCTGATCCAACACTCGCCATTTACAAACCACTGATCCAACACTTCCCATTCACACTCCACTGATCCAACACTTCCCATTCACACTCCACTGATCCAACACTTCCCATTCACAAACACTGATCCAACACTTCCCATTCACTCACCACTGATCCAACACATCCCATTCACACTCCACTAATCCAACACTTCCCATTCACTCACCACTGATCCAACACATCCCATTCACACTCCACTAATCCAACACTTCCCATTCACACACCACTGATCCAACACTTCCCATTCACTCACCACTGATCCAACACATCCCATTCACATTCCACTGATCCAACACTTCCCATTCGCACACCACAGATCCCATACTTCCCATTACAAACCACTGATCCAACACTTCCCCATTCACAAAGCACTGACCTGACACATCCCATTCACAAACAAAAAATCCAACACGTCCCATTCACAAACCACAGACATGACAGTTCCAATTCACACACCACTGACCCGACACTGCCATTCACAATCCACTGATCCAACACATCCCATTCACGCACCACTGATCCAACACTTCCCATTCACGCACCACTTATCCAACACTTCCCATTCACACACCACTGACCTGACACTTCCCACTCACACACCGCTGACCCAGAACTTCCGATTCACAAACACTGATCCAACACTTCCCATTCACATACCACTGACACGACTCTTCCCATTCATAAAGCACTGATGCAACTCTTCCATTCACATCCCATTGATCCAACATTTCCCATTCACAAACCTGTGATCCAACACTTCCCATTCACAAACCACTGATCCAACACGTCCCAATTCACACACCACTGATCCAACAATTCCCATTCACACATTACTTATCCAACAATTCCCATTCACACAGCACTGATCCAACAATTCCAATTTAAACACCACTGACCTGACACTTCCCATTCTCAAACCACTGACCTGACACTTCCCATTCACAAACCACTGATAGAACACTTCCCATTCACAAACCTCTGATCCAACACATCCCATTCACAAACCACTGATACCAAACTTCCCATTCAAACACCACTGACCCGACACTTCCGAATGACAAACCACTGACCCGTCACTGCTCGTTCACACACTAATGACGGGAAACTTCCCATTCACAAACCTCTGATCCAACACATCCCATTCACGAACCACTGACCCGACTCTTCCTCATTCAGAAACCAGTGATCCAGTAAATTCCATTCACAAACCACTGATCCAACACTTCCCCTTCACAAACCACTGAACCCAATCTTCACAGCACTAATACAACAACTCCCATTCAAACACCACTGACCTGACACTTCCCATTCTCAAACCACTGACCTGACACTTCCCATTCACAAACCACTGATAGAACACTTCCCATTCACAAACCTCTGATCCAACACATCCCATTCACACACCATTGATCCAACACTTCCCGTTCACACACAACTGATCCAACATTTCCCGTTCACAAACCACTGACCCAGCACTTCTCGTTCACACACTATTGACCGGAAACTTCCCATTCACAAACCTATGATCCAACACTTCCCATTCACAAACCACTGACTCAACACCTCCCATTCACACACCACTGACCCGACACTTCCCATTCACACACAACTGACACAGTATTTCCCATTCGCACACCTCTGATCCAACACTCGCCATTTACAAACCACTGATCCAACACTTCCCATTCACACTCCACTGATCCAACACTTCCCATTCACACTCCACTGATCCAACACTTCCCATTCACAAACACGGATCCAACACTTCCCATTCACTCACCACTGATCCAACACATCCCATTCACACTCCACTAATCCAACACTTCCCATTCACTCACCACTGATCCAACACATCCCATTCACACTCCACTAATCCAACACTTCCCATTCACACACCACTGATCCAACACTTCCCATTCACTCACCACTGATCCAACACATCCCATTCACATTCCACTGATCCAACACTTCCCATTCGCACACCACAGATCCCATACTTCCCATTACAAACCACTGATCCAACACTTCCCCATTCACAAAGCACTGACCTGACACATCCCATTCACAAACAACAAATCCAACACGTCCCATTCACAAACCACAGACATGACAGTTCCAATTCACACACCACTGACCCGACACTGCCATTCACAATCCACTGATCCAACACTTCCCATTCACGCACCACTGATCCAACACTTCCCATTCACGCACCACTTATCCAACACTTCCCATTCACACACCACTGACCTGACACTTCCCACTCACACACCGCTGACCCAGAACTTCCGATTCACAAACACTGATCCAACACTTCCCATTCACATACCACTGACACGACTCTTCCCATTCATAAAGCACTGATGCAACTCTTCCATTCACATCCCATTGATCCAACACTTCCCATTCACAAACCTGTGATCCAACACTTCCCATTCACAAACCACTGATCCAACACGTCCCAATTCACACACCACTGACCCGACACTGCCATTCACAATCCACTGATCCAACACTTCCCATTCACACACAGCTGAACCGACACTTCCCTTTCACAAACACCTGTGCGAAATTTCCCATTCACAAACCACTGATCCAACAAGTCACATTCACAAACCACTGACCTGACAGTTACCATTCGCAGACCACTGACCCGACACATACCATTCAAAAACCACTGATCCAACACTTCCCATTCACACACTACTGAACCGACACTTCCCATTCATAAAGCACTGTCCGACACTTCCCATTACCACACTACTAACCCAACACTTCCTATTCACAAATCACTGTCCAACACTTCCCATTCACAAACCTCTGATCCAACACTTCCCATTCAAACACCACTGACCTGACACTTCCCATTCACTAACCACTGATCCAACATTTCCCATTCACAAACCACTGATCCAACTCTTCACATTCAAGCAGCACTGAACGCACTCTTGCCATTCACAAACCACTGATCCGACACATCCCATTCACAAACCACTGATACAACACTTCCCATTCACACACCGCTTATCCAACATTTCCCATTCACACACCACTGACCTGACAGTTCCCATTCCCAAACCACTGTCCGACACTTCCCATTCCCACACCACTAACCCAACACTTCCCATTCACAAATCACTGTCCAACACTTCCCATTCACAAACCTCTGATCCAACACTTCCCATTCACACTCCACTGATCCAACACTTCCCATTCAAACACCACTGAGCTGACACTTCCCATTCACTAACCACTGATCCAGCACTTCCCATTCACAAACCACTGATCCAAATCTTCACATTCAAGCACCACTGATCCAACACTTCCCATTCACACTCCACTGATCCAACACTTCCCATTCAAACACCACTGATCCAACACTTCCCATTCAAACACCACTGAGCTGACACTTCCCATTCACTAACCACTGATCCAGCACTTCCCATTCACAAACCACAGATCCAAATCTTCACATTCAAGCAGCAATGAACGCACTCTTGCCATTCACAAACCACTCATCCGACACATCCCATTCCCAAACCACTGTCCGACACTTCCCATTCCCACACCACTAACCCAGCACTTCCCATTCACAAATCACTGTCCAACACTTCCCATTCACAAACCTCCGATCCAACACTTCCCATTCTCACACCACTGATCCAACACATCCCATTCACAAACCACTGATCCAACACCTCCCATTCACACACCACTGATCCAACACTTCCCATTCACACACCACTGATCCAACACTTCCCATTCACACACCACTGATCCAACACTTCCCATTTAAACACCACTGACCTGACACTTCCCATTCTCAAACCACTGACCTGACACTTCCCATTCACAAACCACTGATAGAACACTTCCCATTCACAAACCTTTGATCCAACACATCCCATTCACACACCACTGACCCAACACTTCTCGTTCACACACTATTGACCGGAAACTTCCCATTCACAAACCTGTGATCCAACACTTCCCATTCACAAACCACTGACTCAACACCTCCCATTCACACACCACTGACCCGACACTTCCCATTCACACACAACTGACACAGTATTTCCCATTCGCACACCTCTGATCCAACACTTCCCATTCACACTCCACTGATCCAACACTTCCCATTCACATCCCACTGATCCAACACTTCCCATTCACAAACACTGATCCAACACTTCCCATTCACTCACCACTGATCCAACACATCCCATTCACAAACACTGATCCAACACTTCCCATTCACTCACCACTGATCCAACACATCCCATTCACACTCCACTAATCCAACACTTCCCATTCACACACCACTGATCCAACACTTCCCATTCACTCACCACTGATCCAACACATCCCATTCACATTCCACTGATCCAACACACTGCATTCAGAAACCACTGATCCAGCTCTTCCCATTCGTACACCACTGATCCCATACTTCCCATTACAAACCACTGATCCAACACTTCCCCATTCACAAAGCACTGACCTGACACATCCCATTCACAAACAACAAATCCAACACGTCCCATTCACAAACCACAGACATGACAGTTCCAATTCACACACCACTGACCCGACACAGCCATTCACACACCACTGATCCAACACTTCCCATTCACGCACCACTGATCCAACACTTCCCATTCACACACCACTGACCTGACACTTCCCATTCACACACCGCTGACCCAGCACTTCCAATTCACACACCGCAGATCCAACACTTCCGATTCACAAACACTGATCCAACACTTCCCATTCACATACCACTGACACGACTCTTCCCATTCATAAAGCACTGATGCAACTCTTCCATTCACATCCCATTGATCCAACACTTCCCATTCACAAACCTGTGATCCAACACTTCCCATTCACAAACCACAGACTCGACACATTCCATTCGCACACCACTGACCCAACACTTCCCCTTTCACACACCACTGATCCAACAATTCCCATTCACACATTACTTATCCAACAATTCCCATTCACACAGCACTGATCCAACAATTCCAATTTAAACACCACTGACCTGACACTTCCCATTCTCAAACCACTGACCTGACACTTCCCATTCACAAACCACTGATAGAACACTTCCCATTCACAAACCTCTGATCCAACACATCCCATTCACAAACCACTGATACCAAACTTCCCATTCAAACACCACTGACCCGACACTTCCGAATGACAAACCACTGACCCGTCACTGCGCGTTCACACACTAATGACGGGAAACTTCCCATTCACAAACCTCTGATCCAACACATCCCATTCACGAACCACTGACCCGACTCTTCCTCATTCAGAAACCAGTGATCCAGCAAATTCCATTCACAAACCACTGATCCAACACTTCCCCTTCACAAACCACTGATCCCAATCTTCACAGCACTAATACAACAACTCCCATTCAAACACCACTGACCTGACACTTCCCATTCTCAAACCACTGACCTGACACTTCCCATTCACAAACCACTGATAGAACACTTCCCATTCACAAACCTCTGATCCAATACATCCCATTCACACACCATTGATCCAACACTTCCCGTTCACACACAACTGATCCAACATTTCCCGTTCACAAACCACTGACCCAGCACTTCTCGTTCACACACTATTGACCGGAAACTTCCCATTCACAAACCTATGATCCAACACTTCCCATTCACAAACCACTGACTCAACACCTCCCATTCACACACCACTGACCCGACACTTCCCATTCACACACAACTGACACAGTATTTCCCATTCGCACACCTCTGATCCAACACTCGCCATTTACAAACCACTGATCCAACACTTCCCATTCACACTCCACTGATCCAACACTTCCCATTCACACTCCACTGATCCAACACTTCCCATTCACAAACACTGATCCAACACTTCCCATTCACTCACCACTGATCCAACACATCCCATTCACACTCCACTAATCCAACACTTCCCATTCACTCACCACTGATCCAACACATCCCATTCACACTCCACTGATCCAACAATTCCCATTCACACAGCACTGATCCAACAATTCCAATTCAAACACCACTGACCTGACACTTCCCATTCTCAAACCACTGATTGAACACTTCCCATTCACAAACCACTGGTCCAACACTTCCCCTTCACAAACAACTGATCCCAAACTTCCCATTCAAACACCACTGTTCCGACACTTCCGAATGACAAACCACTGATCCAACACTTCCCATCCACAGATCATTGGTCCAACACTTGCCCATTCACAAAACACTGACCCGGCACTTCCCTTTCACACACTATTGACCGGAAAGTTCCCATTCACAAACCACTGATCCGACACATCCCATTCACAAACGACTGAATGAACACTTCCCATTCACATCCCATTGATCCAACTCTTCCCATTCACAAACCACTGATCCAACACTTCCCGTTCACAGACCGCTGACCCGACACTTCCGAATGACGAACCACTGACCCTTCACTTCTCGTTCACAAACTATTGACCGGAAAATTCCCATTCACAAACCTCTGATCCAACACTTCCCATTCACAAACCACAGACTCGACACCTCCCATTCTCACTCCACTGATCCAACACTCCGCTTTGAGAAACCACTGATCAAGCTCTTCCCATTCACACACCACTGATCCCATACTTCCCATTACAAACCAGTGATCCAACACTTTCCCATTCACAAAGCACTGACCTGACACTTCCCATTCACAAACAACAAATCCAACACGTCCCATTCACAAACCACAGAACTGACAGTTCCAATTCACACACCACTGACCCGACACTGACATTCACAATCCACTGATCCAACACTTCCCTTTCACAAACACCTGTGCGAAACTTCCCATTCACAAACCAATAATCCAGCAAGACCCATTCACAAACCACTGACCTGACAGTTAGCATTCGCACACAACTGACCCGACACTTTCCATTCAAAAACCACTGATCCAACACTTCCCATTCACACAGAACTGAACCGGCACTTCCCATTCATACAGCACTGCCGACACTTCCCATTCCCACACCACTAACCCAGCACTTCCCATTCACAAATCACTGTCCAACACTTCCCATTCACAAACCTCTGATCCAACTCCTCCCATTCTCACACAACTGATCCAACACATCCCATCCACAAACCACTGATCCAACACCTCCCATTCACACACCACTGATCCAACACTTCCCATTCACAGACACTGACCTGACACTTTCCATTCACTAACCACTGATCCAACACTTCCCATTCACAAACCACTGATCCAAATCTTCACATTCAAGCAGCACTGAACGCACTCTTGCCATTCACAAACCACTGATCCGACACATCCCATTCACGAACCACTGACCCGACTCTTCCTCATTCAGAAACCAGTGATCCAGCAAATTCCATTCACAAACCACTGATCCAACACTTCCCCTTCACAAACCACTGAACCCAATCTTCACAGCACTAATCCAACAACTCCCATTCAAACACCACTGACCTGACACTTCCCATTCTCAAACCACTGACCTGACACTTCCCATTCACAAACCACTCTTAGAACACTTCCCATTCACAAACCTCTGATCCAACACATCCCATTCACACACCATTGATCCAACACTTCCCGTTCACACACAACTGATCCAACATTTCCCGTTCACAAACCACTGACCCAGCACTTCTCGTTCACACACTATTGACCGGAAACTTCCCATTCACAAACCTATGATCCAACACTTCCCATTCACAAACCACTGACTCAACACCTCCCATTCACACACCACTGACCCGACACTTCCCATTCACACACAACTGACACAGTATTTCCCATTCGCACACCTCTGATCCAACACTCGCCATTTACAAACCACTGATCCAACACTTCCCATTCACAAACCACAGACATGACACTTCCCATTCACACACCACTGACCTGACACTTCCCATTCACACACCGCTGACCCAGCACTTCCAATTCACACACCGCAGATCCAACACTTCCGATTCACAAACACTGATCCAACACTTCCCATTCACATACCACTGACACGACTCTTCCCATTCATAAAGCACTGATGCAACTCTTCCATTCACATCCCATTGATCCAACACTTCCCATTCACAAACCTGTGATCCAACACTTCCCATTCACAAACCACAGACTCGACACCTTCCATTCGCACACCACTGACCCAACACTTCCCCTTTCACACACCACTGATCCAACAATTCCCATTCACACATTACTTATCCAACAATTCCCATTCACACAGCACTGATCCAACAATTCCAATTTAAACACCACTGACCTGACACTTCCCATTCTCAAACCACTGACCTGACACTTCCCATTCACAAAGCACTGATAGAACACTTCCCATTCACAAACCTCTGATCCAACACATCCCATTCACAAACCACTGATACCAAACTTCCCATTCAAACACCACTGACCCGACACTTCCGAATGACAAACCACTGACCCGTCACTGCTCGTTCACACACTAATGACGGGAAACTTCCCATTCACAAACCTCTGATCCAACACATCCCATTCACGAACCACTGACCCGACTCTTCCTCATTCAGAAACCAGTGATCCAGCAAATTCCATTCACAAACCACTGATCCAACACTTCCCCTTCACAAACCACTGAACCCAATCTTCACAGCACTAATCCAACAACTCCCATTCAAACACCACTGACCTGACACTTCCCATTCTCAAACCACTGACCTGACACTTCCCATTCACAAACCACTGATAGAACACTTCCCATTCACAAACCTCTGATCCAACACATCCCATTCACACACCATTGATCCAACACTTCCCGTTCACACACAACTGATCCAACATTTCCCGTTCACAAACCACTGACCCAGCACTTCTCGTTCACACACTATTGACCGGAAACTTCCCATTCACAAACCTATGATCCAACACTTCCCATTCACAAACCACTGACTCAACACCTCCCATTCACACACCACTGACCCGACACTTCCCATTCACACACAACTGACACAGTATTTCCCATTCGCACACCTCTGATCCAACACTCGCCATTTACAAACCACTGATCCAACACTTCCCATTCACACTCCACTGATCCAACACTTCCCATTCACACTCCACTGATCCAACACTTCCCATTCACAAACACTGATCCAACACTTCCCATTCACTCACCACTGATCCAACACATCCCATTCACACTCCACTAATCCAACACTTCCCATTCACTCACCACTGATCCAACACATCCCATTCACACTCCACTGATCCAACAATTCCCATTCACACAGCACTGATCCAACAATTCCAATTCAAACACCACTGACCTGACACTTCCCATTCTCAAACCACTGATTGAACACTTCCCATTCACAAACCACTGGTCCAACACTTCCCCTTCACAAACAACTGATCCCAAACTTCCCATTCAAACACCACTGTTCCGACACTTCCGAATGACAAACCACTGATCCAACACTTCCCATCCACAGATCATTGGTCCAACACTTGCCCATTCACAAAACACTGACCCGGCACTTCCCTTTCACACACTATTGACCGGAAAGTTCCCATTCACAAACCACTGATCCGACACATCCCATTCACAAACGACTGAATGAACACTTCCCATTCACATCCCATTGATCCAACTCTTCCCATTCACAAACCACTGATCCAACACTTCCCGTTCACAGACCGCTGACCCGACACTTCCGAATGACGAACCACTGACCCTTCACTTCTCGTTCACAAACTATTGACCGGAAAATTCCCATTCACAAACCTCTGATCCAACACTTCCCATTCACAAACCACAGACTCGACACCTCCCATTCTCACTCCACTGATCCAACACTCCGCTTTGAGAAACCACTGATCAAGCTCTTCCCATTCACACACCACTGATCCCATACTTCCCATTACAAACCAGTGATCCAACACTTTCCCATTCACAAAGCACTGACCTGACACTTCCCATTCACAAACAACAAATCCAACACGTCCCATTCACAAACCACAGAACTGACAGTTCCAATTCACACACCACTGACCCGACACTGACATTCACAATCCACTGATCCAACACTTCCCTTTCACAAACACCTGTGCGAAACTTCCCATTCACAAACCAATAATCCAGCAAGACCCATTCACAAACCACTGACCTGACAGTTAGCATTCGCACACAACTGACCCGACACTTTCCATTCAAAAACCACTGATCCAACACTTCCCATTCACACAGAACTGAACCGGCACTTCCCATTCATACAGCACTGCCCGACACTTCCCATTCCCCCACCACTAACCCAGCACTTCCCATTCACAAATCACTGTCCAACACTTCCCATTCACAAACCTCTGATCCAACTCCTCCCATTCTCACACAACTGATCCAACACATCCCATCCACAAACCAGTGATCCAACACCTCCCATTCACACACCACTGATCCAACACTTCCCATTCACAGACACTGACCTGACACTTTCCATTCACTAACCACTGATCCAACACTTCCCATTCACAAACCACTGACCTGACACTTTCCATTCACTAACCACTGATCCAACACTTCCCATTCACAAACCACTGATCCAAATCTTCACATTCAAGCAGCACTGAACGCACTCTTGCCATTCACAAACCACTGATCCGACACATCCCATTCACGAACCACTGACCCGACTCTTCCTCATTCAGAAACCAGTGATCCAGCAAATTCCATTCACAAACCACTGATCCAACACTTCCCCTTCACAAACCACTGAACCCAATCTTCACAGCACTAATCCAACAACTCCCATTCAAACACCACTGACCTGACACTTCCCATTCTCAAACCACTGACCTGACACTTCCCATTCACAAACCACTGATAGAACACTTCCCATTCACAAACCTCTGATCCAACACATCCCATTCACACACCATTGATCCAACACTTCCCGTTCACACACAACTGATCCAACATTTCCCGTTCACAAACCACTGACCCAGCACTTCTCGTTCACACACTATTGACCGGAAACTTCCCATTCACAAACCTATGATCCAACACTTCCCATTCACAAACCACTGACTCAACACCTCCCATTCACACACCACTGACCCGACACTTCCCATTCACACACAACTGACACAGTATTTCCCATTCGCACACCTCTGATCCAACACTCGCCATTTACAAACCACTGATCAAACACTTCCCATTCACACTCCACTGATCCAACACTTCCCATTCACACTCCACTGAACCAACACTTCCCATTCACAAACACTGATCCAACACTTCCCATTCACTCACCACTGATCCAACACATCCCATTCACACTCCACTAATCCAACACTTCCCATTCACTCACCACTGATCCAACACATCCCATTCACACTCCACTGATCCAACAATTCCCATTCACACAGCACTGATCCAACAATTCCAATTCAAACACCACTGACCTGACACTTCCCATTCTCAAACCACTGATTGAACACTTCCCATTCACAAACCACTGGTCCAACACTTCCCCTTCACAAACAACTGATCCCAAACTTCCCATTCAAACACCACTGTTCCGACACTTCCGAATGACAAACCACTGATCCAACACTTCCCATCCACAGATCATTGGTCCAACACTTGCCCATTCACAAAACACTGACCCGGCACTTCCCTTTCACACACTATTGACCGGAAAGTTCCCATTCACAAACCACTGATCCGACACATCCCATTCACAAACGACTGAATGAACACTTCCCATTCACATCCCATTGATCCAACTCTTCCCATTCACAAACCACTGATCCAACACTTCACGTTCACAGACCGCTGACCCGACACTTCCGAATGACGAACCACTGACCCTTCACTTCTCGTTCACAAACTATTGACCGAAAAATTCCCATTCACAAACCTCTGATCCAACACTTCCCATTCACAAACCACAGACTCGACACCTCCCATTCTCACTCCACTGATCCAACACTCCGCTTTGAGAAACCACTGATCAAGCTCTTCCCATTCACACACCACTGATCCCATACTTCCCATTACAAACCAGTGATCCAACACATTCCCATTCACAAAGCACTGACCTGACACTTCCCATTCACAAACAACAAATCCAACACGTCCCATTCACAAACCACAGAACTGACAGTTCCAATTCACACACCACTGACCCGACACTGACATTCACAATCCACTGATCCAACACTTCCCTTTCACAAACACCTGTGCGAAACTTCCCATTCACAAACCAATAATCCAGCAAGACCCATTCACAAACCACTGTCCTGACAGTTAGCATTCGCACACAACTGACCCGACACTTTCCATTCAAAAACCACTGATCCAACACTTCCCATTCACACAGAACTGAACCGGCACTTCCCATTCATACAGCACTGCCCGACACTTCCCATTCCCACACCACTAACCCAGCACTTCCCATTCACAAATCACTGTCCAACACTTCCCATTCACAAACCTCTGATCCAACTCCTCCCATTCTCACACAACTGATCCAACACATCCCATCCACAAACCACTGATCCAACACCTCCCATTCACACACCACTGATCCAACACTTCCCATTCACAGACACTGACCTGACACTTTCCATTCACTAACCACTGATCCAACACTTCCCATTCACAAACCACTGATCCAAATCTTCACATTCAAGCAGCACTGAACGCACTCTTGCCATTCACAAACCACTGATCCGACACATCCCATTCACGAACCACTGACCCGACTCTTCCTCATTCAGAAACCAGTGATCCAGCAAATTCCATTCACAAACCACTGATCCAACACTTCCCCTTCACAAACCACTGAACCCAATCTTCACAGCACTAATCCAACAACTCCCATTCAAACACCACTGACCTGACACTTCCCATTCTCAAACCACTGACCTGACACTTCCCATTCACAAACCACTGATAGAACACTTCCCATTCACAAACCTCTGATCCAACACATCCCATTCACACACCATTGATCCAACACTTCCCGTTCACACACAACTGATCCAACATTTCCCGTTCACAAACCACTGACCCAGCACTTCTCGTTCACACACTATTGACCGGAAACTTCCCATTCACAAACCTATGATCCAACACTTCCCATTCACAAACCACTGACTCAACACCTCCCATTCACACACCACTGACCCGACACTTCCCATTCACACACAACTGACACAGTATTTCCCATTCGCACACCTCTGATCCAACACTCGCCATTTACAAACCACTGATCCAACACTTCCCATTCACACTCCACTGATCCAACACTTCCCATTCACACTCCACTGATCCAACACTTCCCATTCACAAACACTGATCCAACACTTCCCATTCACTCACCACTGATCCAACACATCCCATTCACACTCCACTAATCCAACACTTCCCATTCACTCACCACTGATCCAACACATCCCATTCACACTCCACTAATCCAACACTTCCCATTCGCACACCACTGACCCAACACTTCCCCTTTCACACACCACTGATCCAACAATTCCCATTCACACATTACTTATCCAACAATTCCCATTCACACAGCACTGATCCAACAATTCCAATTTAAACACCACTGACCTGACACTTCCCATTCTCAAACCACTGACCTGACACTTCCCATTCACAAACCACTGATAGAACACTTCCCATTCACAAACCTCTGATCCAACACATCCCATTCACAAACCACTGATACCAAACTTCCCATTCAAACACCACTGACCCGACACTTCCGAATGACAAACCACTGACCCGTCACTGCTCGTTCACACACTAATGACGGGAAACTTCCCATTCACAAACCTCTGATCCAACACATCCCATTCACGAACCACTGACCCGACTCTTCCTCATTCAGAAACCAGTGATCCAGCAAATTCCATTCACAAACCACTGATCCAACACTTCCCCTTCACAAACCACTGATCCCAATCTTCACAGCACTAATACAACAACTCCCATTCAAACACCACTGACCTGACACTTCCCATTCTCAAACCACTGACCTGACACTTCCCATTCACAAACCACTGATAGAACACTTCCCATTCACAAACCTCTGATCCAACACATCCCATTCACACACCATTGATCCAACACTTCCCGTTCACACACAACTGATCCAACATTTCCCGTTCACAAACCACTGACCCAGCACTTCTCGTTCACACACTATTGACCGGAAACTTCCCATTCACAAACCTATGATCCAACACTTCCCATTCACAAACCACTGACTCAACACCTCCCATTCACACACCACTGACCCGACACTTCCCATTCACACACAACTGACACAGTATTTCCCATTCGCACACCTCTGATCCAACACTCGCCATTTACAAACCACTGATCCAACACTTCCCATTCACACTCCACTGATCCAACACTTCCCATTCACACTCCACTGATCCAACACTTCCCATTCACAAACACTGATCCAACACTTCCCATTCACTCACCACTGATCCAACACATCCCATTCACACTCCACTAATCCAACACTTCCCATTCACTCACCACTGATCCAACACATCCCATTCACACTCCACTGATCCAACAATTCCCATTCACACAGCACTGATCCAACAATTCCAATTCAAACACCACTGACCTGACACTTCCCATTCTCAAACCACTGATTGAACACTTCCCATTCACAAACCACTGGTCCAACACTTCCCCTTCACAAACAACTGATCCCAAACTTCCCATTCAAACACCACTGTTCCGACACTTCCGAATGACAAACCACTGATCCAACACTTCCCATCCACAGATCATTGGTCCAACACTTGCCCATTCACAAAACACTGACCCGGCACTTCCCTTTCACACACTATTGACCGGAAAGTTCCCATTCACAAACCACTGATCCGACACATCCCATTCACAAACGACTGAATGAACACTTCCCATTCACATCCCATTGATCCAACTCTTCCCATTCACAAACCACTGATCCAACACTTCCCGTTCACAGACCGCTGACCCGACACTTCCGAATGACGAACCACTGACCCTTCACTTCTCGTTCACAAACTATTGACCGGAAAATTCCCATTCACAAACCTCTGATCCAACACTTCCCATTCACAAACCACAGACTCGACACCTCCCATTCTCACTCCACTGATCCAACACTCCGCTTTGAGAAACCACTGATCAAGCTCTTCCCATTCACACACCACTGATCCCATACTTCCCATTACAAACCAGTGATCCAACACTTTCCCATTCACAAAGCACTGACCTGACACTTCCCATTCACAAACAACAAATCCAACACGTCCCATTCACAAACCACAGAACTGACAGTTCCAATTCACACACCACTGACCCGACACTGACATTCACAATCCACTGATCCAACACTTCCCTTTCACAAACACCTGTGCGAAACTTCCCATTCACAAACCAATAATCCAGCAAGACCCATTCACAAACCACTGACCTGACAGTTAGCATTCGCACACAACTGACCCGACACTTTCCATTCAAAAACCACTGATCCAACACTTCCCATTCACACAGAACTGAACCGGCACTTCCCATTCATACAGCACTGCCCGACACTTCCCATTCCCCCACCACTAACCCAGCACTTCCCATTCACAAATCACTGTCCAACACTTCCCATTCACAAACCTCTGATCCAACTCCTCCCATTCTCACACAACTGATCCAACACATCCCATCCACAAACCAGTGATCCAACACCTCCCATTCACACACCACTGATCCAACACTTCCCATTCACAGACACTGACCTGACACTTTCAATTCACTAACCACTGATCCAACACTTCCCATTCACAAACCACTGACCTGACACTTTCCATTCACTAACCACTGATCCAACACTTCCCATTCACAAACCACTGATCCAAATCTTCACATTCAAGCAGCACTGAACGCACTCTTGCCATTCACAAACCACTGATCCGACACATCCCATTCACGAACCACTGACCCGACTCTTCCTCATTCAGAAACCAGTGATCCAGCAAATTCCATTCACAAACCACTGATCCAACACTTCCCCTTCACAAACCACTGAACCCAATCTTCACAGCACTAATCCAACAACTCCCATTCAAACACCACTGACCTGACACTTCCCATTCTCAAACCACTGACCTGACACTTCCCATTCACAAACCACTGATAGAACACTTCCCATTCACAAACCTCTGATCCAACACATCCCATTCACACACCATTGATCCAACACTTCCCGTTCACACACAACTGATCCAACATTTCCCGTTCACAAACCACTGACCCAGCACTTCTCGTTCACACACTATTGACCGGAAACTTCCCATTCACAAACCTATGATCCAACACTTCCCATTCACAAACCACTGACTCAACACCTCCCATTCACACACCACTGACCCGACACTTCCCATTCACACACAACTGACACAGTATTTCCCATTCGCACACCTCTGATCCAACACTCGCCATTTACAAACCACTGATCCAACACTTCCCATTCACACTCCACTGATCCAACACTTCCCATTCACACTCCACTGATCCAACACTTCCCATTCACAAACACTGATCCAACACTTCCCATTCACTCACCACTGATCCAACACATCCCATTCACACTCCACTAATCCAACACTTCCCATTCACTCACCACTGATCCAACACATCCCATTCACACTCCACTGATCCAACAATTCCCATTCACACAGCACTGATCCAACAATTCCAATTCAAACACCACTGACCTGACACTTCCCATTCTCAAACCACTGATTGAACACTTCCCATTCACAAACCACTGGTCCAACACTTCCCCTTCACAAACAACTGATCCCAAACTTCCCATTCAAACACCACTGTTCCGACACTTCCGAATGACAAACCACTGATCCAACACTTCCCATCCACAGATCATTGGTCCAACACTTGCCCATTCACAAAACACTGACCCGGCACTTCCCTTTCACACACTATTGACCGGAAAGTTCCCATTCACAAACCACTGATCCGACACATCCCATTCACAAACGACTGAATGAACACTTCCCATTCACATCCCATTGATCCAACTCTTCCCATTCACAAACCACTGATCCAACACTTCACGTTCACAGACCGCTGACCCGACACTTCCGAATGACGAACCACTGACCCTTCACTTCTCGTTCACAAACTATTGACCGAAAAATTCCCATTCACAAACCTCTGATCCAACACTTCCCATTCACAAACCACTGATCCCAATCTTCACAGCACTAATACAACAACTCCCATTCAAACACCACTGACCTGACACTTCCCATTCTCAAACCACTGACCTGACACTTCCCATTCACAAACCACTGATAGAACACTTCCCATTCACAAACCTCTGATCCAACACATCCCATTCACACACCATTGATCCAACACTTCCCGTTCACACACAACTGATCCAACATTTCCCGTTCACAAACCACTGACCCAGCACTTCTCGTTCACACACTATTGACCGGAAACTTCCCATTCACAAACCTATGATCCAACACTTCCCATTCACAAACCACTGACTCAACACCTCCCATTCACACACCACTGACCCGACACTTCCCATTCACACACAACTGACACAGTATTTCCCATTCGCACACCTCTGATCCAACACTCGCCATTTACAAACCACTGATCCAACACTTCCCATTCACACTCCACTGATCCAACACTTCCCATTCACACTCCACTGATCCAACACTTCCCATTCACAAACACTGATCCAACACTTCCCATTCACTCACCACTGATCCAACACATCCCATTCACACTCCACTAATCCAACACTTCCCATTCACTCACCACTGATCCAACACATCCCATTCACACTCCACTGATCCAACAATTCCCATTCACACAGCACTGATCCAACAATTCCAATTCAAACACCACTGACCTGACACTTCCCATTCTCAAACCACTGATTGAACACTTCCCATTCACAAACCACTGGTCCAACACTTCCCCTTCACAAACAACTGATCCCAAACTTCCCATTCAAACACCACTGTTCCGACACTTCCGAATGACAAACCACTGATCCAACACTTCCCATCCACAGATCATTGGTCCAACACTTGCCCATTCACAAAACACTGACCCGGCACTTCCCTTTCACACACTATTGACCGGAAAGTTCCCATTCACAAACCACTGATCCGACACATCCCATTCACAAACGACTGAATGAACACTTCCCATTCACATCCCATTGATCCAACTCTTCCCATTCACAAACCACTGATCCAACACTTCCCGTTCACAGACCGCTGACCCGACACTTCCGAATGACGAACCACTGACCCTTCACTTCTCGTTCACAAACTATTGACCGGAAAATTCCCATTCACAAACCTCTGATCCAACACTTCCCATTCACAAACCACAGACTCGACACCTCCCATTCTCACTCCACTGATCCAACACTCCGCTTTGAGAAACCACTGATCAAGCTCTTCCCATTCACACACCACTGATCCCATACTTCCCATTACAAACCAGTGATCCAACACTTTCCCATTCACAAAGCACTGACCTGACACTTCCCATTCACAAACAACAAATCCAACACGTCCCATTCACAAACCACAGAACTGACAGTTCCAATTCACACACCACTGACCCGACACTGACATTCACAATCCACTGATCCAACACTTCCCTTTCACAAACACCTGTGCGAAACTTCCCATTCACAAACCAATAATCCAGCAAGACCCATTCACAAACCACTGACCTGACAGTTAGCATTCGCACACAACTGACCCGACACTTTCCATTCAAAAACCACTGATCCAACACTTCCCATTCACACAGAACTGAACCGGCACTTCCCATTCATACAGCACTGCCCGACACTTCCCATTCCCCCACCACTAACCCAGCACTTCCCATTCACAAATCACTGTCCAACACTTCCCATTCACAAACCTCTGATCCAACTCCTCCCATTCTCACACAACTGATCCAACACATCCCATCCACAAACCAGTGATCCAACACCTCCCATTCACACACCACTGATCCAACACTTCCCATTCACAGACACTGACCTGACACTTTCAATTCACTAACCACTGATCCAACACTTCCCATTCACAAACCACTGACCTGACACTTTCCATTCACTAACCACTGATCCAACACTTCCCATTCACAAACCACTGATCCAAATCTTCACATTCAAGCAGCACTGAACGCACTCTTGCCATTCACAAACCACTGATCCGACACATCCCATTCACGAACCACTGACCCGACTCTTCCTCATTCAGAAACCAGTGATCCAGCAAATTCCATTCACAAACCACTGATCCAACACTTCCCCTTCACAAACCACTGAACCCAATCTTCACAGCACTAATCCAACAACTCCCATTCAAACACCACTGACCTGACACTTCCCATTCTCAAACCACTGACCTGACACTTCCCATTCACAAACCACTGATAGAACACTTCCCATTCACAAACCTCTGATCCAACACATCCCATTCACACACCATTGATCCAACACTTCCCGTTCACACACAACTGATCCAACATTTCCCGTTCACAAACCACTGACCCAGCACTTCTCGTTCACACACTATTGACCGGAAACTTCCCATTCACAAACCTATGATCCAACACTTCCCATTCACAAACCACTGACTCAACACCTCCCATTCACACACCACTGACCCGACACTTCCCATTCACACACAACTGACACAGTATTTCCCATTCGCACACCTCTGATCCAACACTCGCCATTTACAAACCACTGATCCAACACTTCCCATTCACACTCCACTGATCCAACACTTCCCATTCACACTCCACTGATCCAACACTTCCCATTCACAAACACTGATCCAACACTTCCCATTCACTCACCACTGATCCAACACATCCCATTCACACTCCACTAATCCAACACTTCCCATTCACTCACCACTGATCCAACACATCCCATTCACACTCCACTGATCCAACAATTCCCATTCACACAGCACTGATCCAACAATTCCAATTCAAACACCACTGACCTGACACTTCCCATTCTCAAACCACTGATTGAACACTTCCCATTCACAAACCACTGGTCCAACACTTCCCCTTCACAAACAACTGATCCCAAACTTCCCATTCAAACACCACTGTTCCGACACTTCCGAATGACAAACCACTGATCCAACACTTCCCATCCACAGATCATTGGTCCAACACTTGCCCATTCACAAAACACTGACCCGGCACTTCCCTTTCACACACTATTGACCGGAAAGTTCCCATTCACAAACCACTGATCCGACACATCCCATTCACAAACGACTGAATGAACACTTCCCATTCACATCCCATTGATCCAACTCTTCCCATTCACAAACCACTGATCCAACACTTCACGTTCACAGACCGCTGACCCGACACTTCCGAATGACGAACCACTGACCCTTCACTTCTCGTTCACAAACTATTGACCGAAAAATTCCCATTCACAAACCTCTGATCCAACACTTCCCATTCACAAACCACAGACTCGACACCTCCCATTCTCACTCCACTGATCCAACACTCCGCTTTGAGAAACCACTGATCAAGCTCTTCCCATTCACACACCACTGATCCCATACTTCCCATTACAAACCAGTGATCCAACACTTTCCCATTCACAAAGCACTGACCTGACACTTCCCATTCACAAACAACAAATCCAACACGTCCCATTCACAAACCACAGAACTGACAGTTCCAATTCACACACCACTGACCCGACACTGACATTCACAATCCACTGATCCAACACTTCCCTTTCACAAACACCTGTGCGAAACTTCCCATTCACAAACCAATAATCCAGCAAGACCCATTCACAAACCACTGTCCTGACAGTTAGCATTCGCACACAACTGACCCGACACTTTCCATTCAAAAACCACTGATCCAACACTTCCCATTCACACAGAACTGAACCGGCACTTCCCATTCATACAGCACTGCCCGACACTTCCCATTCCCACACCACTAACCCAGCACTTCCCATTCACAAATCACTGTCCAACACTTCCCATTCACAAACCTCTGATCCAACTCCTCCCATTCTCACACAACTGATCCAACACATCCCATCCACAAACCACTGATCCAACACCTCCCATTCACACACCACTGATCCAACACTTCCCATTCACAGACACTGACCTGACACTTTCCATTCACTAACCACTGATCCAACACTTCCCATTCACAAACCACTGATCCAAATCTTCACATTCAAGCAGCACTGAACGCACTCTTGCCATTCACAAACCACTGATCCGACACATCCCATTCACGAACCACTGACCCGACTCTTCCTCATTCAGAAACCAGTGATCCAGCAAATTCCATTCACAAACCACTGATCCAACACTTCCCCTTCACAAACCACTGAACCCAATCTTCACAGCACTAATCCAACAACTCCCATTCAAACACCACTGACCTGACACTTCCCATTCTCAAACCACTGACCTGACACTTCCCATTCACAAACCACTGATAGAACACTTCCCATTCACAAACCTCTGATCCAACACATCCCATTCACACACCATTGATCCAACACTTCCCGTTCACACACAACTGATCCAACATTTCCCGTTCACAAACCACTGACCCAGCACTTCTCGTTCACACACTATTGACCGGAAACTTCCCATTCACAAACCTATGATCCAACACTTCCCATTCACAAACCACTGACTCAACACCTCCCATTCACACACCACTGACCCGACACTTCCCATTCACACACAACTGACACAGTATTTCCCATTCGCACACCTCTGATCCAACACTCGCCATTTACAAACCACTGATCCAACACTTCCCATTCACACTCCACTGATCCAACACTTCCCATTCACACTCCACTGATCCAACACTTCCCATTCACAAACACTGATCCAACACTTCCCATTCACTCACCACTGATCCAACACATCCCATTCACACTCCACTAATCCAACACTTCCCATTCACTCACCACTGATCCAACACATCCCATTCACACTCCACTAATCCAACACTTCCCATTCGCACACCACTGACCCAACACTTCCCCTTTCACACACCACTGATCCAACAATTCCCATTCACACATTACTTATCCAACAATTCCCATTCACACAGCACTGATCCAACAATTCCAATTTAAACACCACTGACCTGACACTTCCCATTCTCAAACCACTGACCTGACACTTCCCATTCACAAACCACTGATAGAACACTTCCCATTCACAAACCTCTGATCCAACACATCCCATTCACAAACCACTGATACCAAACTTCCCATTCAAACACCACTGACCCGACACTTCCGAATGACAAACCACTGACCCGTCACTGCTCGTTCACACACTAATGACGGGAAACTTCCCATTCACAAACCTCTGATCCAACACATCCCATTCGCGAACCACTGACCCGACTCTTCCTCATTCAGAAACCAGTGATCCAGCAAATTCCATTCACAAACCACTGATCCAACACTTCCCCTTCACAAACCACTGATCCCAATCTTCACAGCACTAATACAACAACTCCCATTCAAACACCACTGACCTGACACTTCCCATTCTCAAACCACTGACCTGACACTTCCCATTCACAAACCACTGATAGAACACTTCCCATTCACAAACCTCTGATCCAACACATCCCATTCACACACCATTGATCCAACACTTCCCGTTCACACACAACTGATCCAACATTTCCCGTTCACAAACCACTGACCCAGCACTTCTCGTTCACACACTATTGACCGGAAACTTCCCATTCACAAACCTATGATCCAACACTTCCCATTCACAAACCACTGACTCAACACCTCCCATTCACACACCACTGACCCGACACTTCCCATTCACACACAACTGACACAGTATTTCCCATTCGCACACCTCTGATCCAACACTCGCCATTTACAAACCACTGATCCAACACTTCCCATTCACACTCCACTGATCCAACACTTCCCATTCACACTCCACTGATCCAACACTTCCCATTCACAAACACAGATCCAACACTTCCCATTCACTCACCACTGATCCAACACATCCCATTCACACTCCACTAATCCAACACTTCCCATTCACTCACCACTGATCCAACACATCCCATTCACACTCCACTGATCCAACAATTCCCATTCACACAGCACTGATCCAACAATTCCAATTCAAACACCACTGACCTGACACTTCCCATTCTCAAACCACTGATTGAACACTTCCCATTCACAAACCACTGATTGAACACTTCCCATTCACAAACCACTGGTCCAACACTTCCCCTTCACAAACAACTGATCCCAAACTTCCCATTCAAACACCACTGTTCCGACACTTCCGAATGACAAACCACTGATCCAACACTTCCCATCCACAGATCATTGGTCCAACACTTGCCCATTCACAAAACACTGACCCGGCACTTCCCTTTCACACACTATTGACCGGAAAGTTCCCATTCACAAACCACTGATCCGATACATCCCATTCACAAACGACTGAATGAACACTTCCCATTCACATCCCATTGATCCAACTCTTCCCATTCACAAACCACTGATCCAACACTTCCCGTTCACAGACCGCTGACCCGACACTTCCGAATGACGAACCACTGACCCTTCACTTCTCGTTCACAAACTATTGACCGGAAAATTCCCATTCACAAACCTCTGATCCAACACTTCCCATTCACAAACCACAGACTCGACACCTCCCATTCTCACTCCACTGATCCAACACTCCGCTTTGAGAAACCACTGATCAAGCTCTTCCCATTCACACACCACTGATCCCATACTTCCCATTACAAACCAGTGATCCAACACTTTCCCATTCACAAAGCACTGACCTGACACTTCCCATTCACAAACAACAAATCCAACACGTCCCATTCACAAACCACAGAACTGACAGTTCCAATTCACACACCACTGACCCGACACTGACATTCACAATCCACTGATCCAACACTTCCCTTTCACAAACACCTGTGCGAAACTTCCCATTCACAAACCAATAATCCAGCAAGACCCATTCACAAACCACTGACCTGACAGTTAGCATTCGCACACAACTGACCCGACACTTTCCATTCAAAAACCACTGATCCAACACTTCCCATTCACACAGAACTGAACCGGCACTTCCCATTCATACAGCACTGCCCGACACTTCCCATTCCCACACCACTAACCCAGCACTTCCCATTCACAAATCACTGTCCAACACTTCCCATTCACAAACCTCTGATCCAACTCTTCCCATTCTCACACAACTGATCCAACACATCCCATCCACAAACCACTGATCCAACACCTCCCATTCACACACCACTGATCCAACACTTCCCATTCACAGACACTGACCTGACACTTTCCATTCACTAACCACTGATCCAACACTTCCCATTCACAAACCACTGATCCAAATCTTCACATTCAAGCAGCACTGAACGCACTCTTGCCATTCACAAACCACTGATCCGACACATCCATTCACAAACCACTGACTCGACACTTCCCCATTTAGAAACCACTGACCTGACACTTCCCATTCACAGACACTGACCTGACACTTCCCATTCACTAACCACTGATCCAACGCTTCCCATTCACACACCACCTATCCAACATTTCCCATTCACACACCGCTGACCTGACACTTCCCATTCACACTCCACTGATACAACACACCGCATTCAGATACCACTGATCCAGCTCTTCCCATTCACACACCACTGATCCCATACTTCCCATTACAAACCACTGATCCAACACTTCCCCATTCACAAAGCACTGACCTGACACTTCCCATTCACAAACAACAAATCCAACACGTCCCATTCACAAACCACGGACATGACAGTTCCAATTCACACACAACTGACCCGACACAGCCATTCACAATCCAATGATCCAACACTTCCCATTCACACACAACTGAACCGACACTTCCCTTTCACAAAGAACTGTGCGAAACTTCCCATTCACAAACCACTGATCCAACAAGTCACATTCACAAACCACTGACCTCACAATTACCATTCACACACCACTGACTCGACACTTCCCATTCAAAAACCACTGATCCAACACTTCCCATTCACACACTACTGAACCGACACTTCCCATTCATAAAGCACTGTCCGACACTTCCCATTCACAAAACTCTGATCCAACAAATCCCATTCACAAACCACTGATCCAACACTTCCCCTTCACAAAACACTGATCCCAAACTTCCCATTCAAACACCACTGATCCGACACTTCCGAATGACAAACCACTGATCCAAGACTTCCCATTCACAGATCACTGATCCAACACTTCCCATTCACAAAACACTGACCCGGCACTTCCCTTTCACACACTATTGACCGGAAACTTCCCATTCACAAACCACTGATCCGACACATCCCATTCACAAACGACTGATGCAACACTTCCGATTCACATCCCATTGATCCAACTCTTCCCATTCACAAACCACTGATCCAACACTTCCCGTTCACAGACCGCTGACCCGACACTTCCGAATGACGAACCACTGACCCGTCACTTCCAGTTCACAAACTATTGACCGGAAAATTCCCATTCACAAACCTCTGATCCAACACTTCCCATTCACACACCACTGATCCAACACCTCCCATTCACACACCACTGATCCAACAATTCCCATTCACAGACTACCTATCCAGCAATTCCCATTCAAACACCACTGACCTGACTCTTTCCATTCACAAACCACTGACCTGACACTTCCCATTCACAAACCACTGATCAAACCCTTCCCATTAACAATCCACTGATCCAGAACTTCACATTCAAGCAGCACTGAACGCACACTTGCCATTCACAAACTACTGACTCGACACTTCCCCATTTCGAAACCACTGATCCAGCACATCCCATTCACAAACCAGTGACCCGACACATCCCCTTGACACACCATTGACCTGACACATCCCATTCACAAACCAATCACACGACACTTTCCATTCATAAAGCTCTGATCTAACACTAGCCATTAACAAACCACTGATCCCACACTTCCCATTCACACACCACTGATCCAGCACTTCCCAGTTCACACACCTTTGACCCAGTATTTCCCCATTTACAAACCACTGATACAACACTTACCATTCGTATACTACTGACCCGAAACATCACAATCACGCACCATTGATCCAATACTTCTCAATCACACCCCACTGACCCGACACATGCCATTCACACACCACTGACCCGACACTTCCCAATCACATCCCATTGATCCAACTCTTCCTATTCACAAACCACTGATCCAACACTTCCCGTTCACAGACCGCTGACCCGACACTTCCGAATGACGAACCACTGACCCGTCACTTCTAGTTCACAAACTATTGACCGGAAAATTCCCATTCACAAACCACTGATCCAACTCTTCCCATTCACAAACCACTGATCCAACACCTCCCATTCACACACCACTGATCCAACACTTCCCATTCACACGCCACTGATCCAACACATCCAATTCACACACCTTTGATCCAACACTTCCCGTTCAAACGCCACTGACCTGACACTTCCCATTCACACACACTGACCTGACACTTCCCATTCACACCCACTGACCCGTCACTTCTAGTTCACAAACTATTGACCGGAAAATTCCCATTCACAAACCACTGATCCAACTCTTCCCATTCACAAACCACTGATCCAACCCTTCCCATTAACAAACCACTGATCCAGAACTTCACATTCAAGCAGCACTGAACGCACACTTGAAAATTCACAATCCACTGATTCGACACATCCCATTCACAAACTACTGACTCGACACTTCCCCATTTAGAAACCACTGATCCAGCACATCCCATTCACAAACCAGTGACCCGACAAATCCCCTTGACACACCACTGACCTGACACTTCCCTATAACAAACCACTCACACGACACTTTCCATTCATAAAGCTCTGATCTAACACTCGCCATTAACAAACCACTGATCCCACACTTCCCATTCACACACCACTGATCCAGCACTTCCCAGTTCACACACCACTGACCCAGTATTTCCCCATTTACAAACCACTGATACAACACTTACCATTCGTATACTACTGACCCGAAACATCACAATCACGCACCATTGATCCAATACTTCTCAATCACACCCCACTGACCCGACACATGCCATTCACACACCACTGACCCGACACTTCCCATTCACACACCACTGACCCGACACTTCCCATTCACACACCACTGATACCAAACTTCCCATTCAAACACCACTGTCCCGACACTTCCGAATGACAAACCACTGACCCGTCACAGCTCGTAAACACACTAATGACCGGAAACGTCCCATTCACAAACCACTGATCCGACACATCCCATTCACAAACGACTGATGCAATACTTCCCATTCACATCCCATTGATCCAACTCTTCCCATTCACAAACCACTGATCCAACACTTCCCGTTCACAGACCGCTGACCCGACACTTCCGAATGACGAACCAGTGACCCGTCACTTCCCGTTCACAAACTATTGACCGGAAAATTCCCATTCACAAACCTCTGATCCAACTCTTCCCATTCACAAACCACTGATCCAACACCCCCCATTCACACACCACTGATCCAACAATTCCCATTCACAGACTACCTATCCAACAATTCCCATTCACACAGCACTGATCCAGCAATTCCCATTCAAACACCACTGACCTGACTCTTTCCATTCACAAACCACTGACCTGACACTTCCCATTCACAAACCACTGATCCAACACTTCCCCTTCACAAACCACTGATCCCAAACTTCCCATTAACACACCGCTGATCCAACACTTCCCATTCACAGATCACTGATCCAACACTTCCCATTCACAAAACAGTGACCCGGCACTTCCCTTTCACACACTATTGACCGGAAACTTCCCATTCACAAACCACTGATCCAACACCCCCCATTCACACACCACTGATCCAACAATTCCCATTCACAGACTACCTATCCAACAATTCCCATTCACACAGCACTGATCCAGCAATTCCCATTCAAACACCACTGACCTGACTCTTTCCATTCACAAACCACTGACCTGACACTTCCCATTCACAAACCACTGATCCAATACTTCCCCTTCACAAACCACTGATCCCAAACTTCCCATTAACACACCGCTGATCCAACACTTCCCATTCACAGATCACTGATCCAACACTTCCCATTCACAAAACAGTGACCCGGCACTTCCCTTTCACACACTATTGACCGGAAACTTCCCATTCACAAACCACTGATCCGACACATCCCATTCACAAACGACTGATGCAACACTTCCCATTCACATCCCATTGATCCAACTCTTCCCATTCACAAACCACTGATCCAACACTTCCCGTTCACAGACCGCTGACCCGACACTTCCGAATGACGAACCACTGACCCCTCACTTCCCGTTCAAAAACTATTGACCGGAAAATTCCCATTCACAAACCTCTGATCCAACACTTCCCATTCACACACCACTGATCCAACACTTCCCATTCACACGCCACTGATCCAACACATCCAATTCACACACCATTGATCCAACACTTCCCATTCAAACACCACTGACCTGACACTTCCCATTCACTAACCAATGATCCAACACTTCCCATTAACAAACCACTGATCCAGAACTTCACATTCAAGCAGCACTGAACGCGCTCTTGCCATTCACAAACCACTGATCCGACACATCCCATTCACAAACTACTGACTCGACACTTCCCCATTTAGAAACCACTGATCCAGCACATCCCATTCACAAACCAGTGACCCGACACATCCCCTTGACACACCACTGACCTGACACTTCCCATTCACAAACCACTCACACGACACTTTCCATTCATAAAGCTCTGATCTAACAATCGCCATTAACAAACCACTGATCCCACACTTCCCATTCACACACCACTGATCCAGCACTTCCCAGTTCACACACCACTGACCCAGTATTTCCCCATTTACAAACCACTGATACAACACTTACCATTCGTATACTACTGACCCGAAACATCACAATCACGCACCATTGATCCAATACTTCCCAATCACACCCCACTGACCCGACAAATGCCATTCACACACAACTGACCCGACACTTCCCATTCACACACCACTGACTCGACACTTCCCATTCACACACCACTGATACCAAACTTCCCATTCAAACACCACTGACCCGACACTTCCGAATGACAAACCACTGACCCGTCACTGCTCGTAAACACACTAATGACCGGAAACTTCCCATTCACAAACCACTGATCCAACACATCCCATTCACAAACCACTGACCCGACTCTTCCTCATTCAGAAACCAGTGATACAACAAATCCCATTCACAAACCTCTGATCCAACACATCCCATTCACAAACCACTGACCCGACTCTTCCCCTTCACAAACCACTGATCCCAAACTTCCCATTCAAACACCACTGATCCGACACTTCCGAATGACAAACCACTGATCCAACACTTCCCATTCACAGATCACTGATCCAACACTTCCCATTCACAGATCACTGATCCAACACTTCCCATTCACAGATCACTGATCCAACACGTCCCATTCACAAACCTCTGATCCAACACTTCCCATTCACAGACCACTGATCCAACACCTCCCATTAACACACCACTGATCAAACAATTCCCATTCACAGACTACCTATCCAACAATTCCCATTCACACAGCACTGATCCAGCAATTCCCATTCAAACACCACTGACCTGACTCTTTCCATTCACAGACCACTGACCTGACACTTCCCATTCACAAACCACTGATCCAACATTTCCCCTTCACAAACCACTGATCCCAAACTTCCTATTCAAACACCACTGATCCGACACTTCCGAATGACAAACCACTGATCCAACACTTCCCATTCACAGATCACTGATCCAACAATTCCCATTCACAAAACACTGACCCGGCACTTCCCTTTCACACACTATTGACCGGAAACTTCCCATTCACAAACCACTGATCCGACACATCCCATTCACAAACGACTGATGCAACACTTCCCATTCACATCCCATTGATCCAACTCTTCCCATTCACAAACCACTGATCCAACACTTCCCGTTCACTGACCGCTGACCCGAAACTTCCGAATGACGAACCACTGACCCGTCACTTCCCGTTCACAAACTATTGATCGGAAAATTCCCATTCACAAACCTCTGATCCAACACTTCCCATTCACACACCACTGATCCAACACTTCCCATTCACACGCCACTGATCCAACACATCCAATTCACACACCATTAATCCAACACTTCCCATTCAAACACCACTGACCTGACACTTCCCATTCACAAACCACTCACACGACACTTTCCATTCATAAAGCTCTGATCTAACAATCGCCATTAACAAAACACTGATCCCACACTTCCCATTCACACACCACTGATCCAGCACTTCCCAGTTCACACACCACTGACCCAGTATTTCCCCATTTACAAACCACTGATACAACACTTACCATTCGTATACTACTGACCCGAAACATCACAATCACGCACCATTGATCCAATACTTCCCAATCACACCCCACTGACCCGACAAATGCCATTCACACACAACTGACCCGACACTTCCCATTCACACACCACTGACTCGACACTTCCCATTCACACACCACTGATACCAAACTTCCCATTCAAACACCACTGACCCGACACTTCCGAATGACAAACCACTGACCCGTCACTGCTCGTAAACACACTAATGACCGGAAACTTCCCATTCACAAACCACTGATCCAACACATCCCATTCACAAACCACTGACCCGACTCTTCCTCATTCAGAAACCAGTGATACAACAAATCCCATTCACAAACCTCTGATCCAACACATCCCATTCACAAACCACTGACCCGACTCTTCCCCTTCACAAACCACTGATCCCAAACTTCCCATTCAAACACCACTGATCCGACACTTCCGAATGACAAACCACTGATCCAACACTTCCCATTCACAGATCACTGATCCAACACTTCCCATTCACAGATCACTGATCCAACACTTCCCATTCACAGATCACTGATCCAACACGTCCCATTCACAAACCTCTGATCCAACACTTCCCATTCACAGACCACTGATCCAACACCTCCCATTAACACACCACTGATCAAACAATTCCCATTCACAGACTACCTATCCAACAATTCCCATTCACACAGCACTGATCCAGCAATTCCCATTCAAACACCACTGACCTGACTCTTTCCATTCACAGACCACTGACCTGACACTTCCCATTCACAAACCACTGATCCAACATTTCCCCTTCACAAACCACTGATCCCAAACTTCCTATTCAAACACCACTGATCCGACACTTCCGAATGACAAACCACTGATCCAACACTTCCCATTCACAGATCACTGATCCAACAATTCCCATTCACAAAACACTGACCCGGCACTTCCCTTTCACACACTATTGACCGGAAACTTCCCATTCACAAACCACTGATCCGACACATCCCATTCACAAACGACTGATGCAACACTTCCCATTCACATCCCATTGATCCAACTCTTCCCATTCACAAACCACTGATCCAACACTTCCCGTTCACAGACCGCTGACCCGAAACTTCCGAATGACGAACCACTGACCCGTCACTTCCCGTTCACAAACTATTGATCGGAAAATCCCCATTCACAAACCTCTGATCCAACACTTCCCATTCACACACCACTGATCCAACACTTCCCATTCACACGCCACTGATCCAACACATCCAATTCACACACCATTAATCCAACACTTCCCATTCAAACACCACTGACCTGACACTTCCCATTCACAAACCACTCACACGACACTTTCCATTCATAAAGCTCTGATCTAACAATCGCCATTAACAAACCACTGATCCCACACTTCCCATTCACACACCACTGATCCAGCACTTCCCAGTTCACACACCACTGACCCAGTATTTCCCCATTTACAAACCACTGATACAACACTTACCATTCGTATACTACTGACCCGAAACATCACAATCACGCACCATTGATCCAATACTTCCCAATCACACCCCACTGACCCGACAAATGCCATTCACACACAACTGACCCGACACTTCCCATTCACACACCACTGATACCAAACTTCCCATTCAAACACCACTGACCCGACACTTCCGAATGACAAACCACTGACCCGTCACTGCTCGTAAACACACTAATGACCGGAAACGTCCCATTCACAAACCACTGATCCGACACATCCCATTCACAAACCACTGACCCGTCACTGCTCGTAAACACACTAATGACCGGAAACTTCCCATTCACAAAACTCTGATCCAACACATCCCATTCACAAACCACTGACCCGACTCTTCCTCATTCAGAAACCAGTGATCCAACAAATCCCATTCACAAATCACTGTTCCCAAACTTCCCATTCAAACACCACTGATCCGACACTTCCGAATGACAAACCACTGATCCAACACTTCCCATTCACAAACAACTGATCCAGCACTTCCCATTCACACACCACTGATCCAGCACTTCCCAGTTCACACACCACTGACCCAGTATTTCCCCATTTACAAACCACTGATACAACACTGACCATTCGTATACTACTGACCCGAAACATCACAATCACGCACCATTGATCCAATACTTCTCAATCACACCCCACTGACCCGACACATGCCATTCACACACAACTGACCCGACACTTCCCATTCACACACCACTGATCCCATACTTCCCATTCACACACCACTGATCCAACACTTCCCCATTCACAAAGCACTGACCTGACTCTTCCCATTCACAAACAACAAATCCGACACAGAACTGACAGTTCCAATTCACACACCACTGACCCGACACTGCCATTCACAATCCACTGATCCAACACTTCCCACTCACACACAACTGAACCGACACTTCCCATTCACAAACAACTGTGCGAAACTTCCCATTCACAAACCAATAATCCAACAAGTCCCATTCACAAACCACTAACCTGCAGTTACCATTCACACACCACTGACCCGACACTTACCATTCAAAAACCACTGATCCAACACATCCCATTCACACACCAATGACCCGACACTTCCCATTCACACACTACTGACCCAGTATTTCCCATTCACAAACCACTGATCCAACACTTCCCATTCACACTCCACTGATACAACACACCGCATTCAGAAACCACTGATCCAGCTCTTCCCATTCACACACCACTGATCCCATACTTCCCATTACAAACCACTGATCCAACACATCCCCATTCACAAAGCACTGACCTGACACATCCCATTCACAAACAATAAATCCAACACGTCCCATTCACAAACCACGGACATGACAGTTCCAATTCTCACACCACTGACCCGACACTACCATTCACAATCCACTGGTACAACACTTCCCACTCACACACAACTGAACCGACACTTCCCATTCACAAACAACTGTGCGAAACTTCCCATTCACAAACCACTGATCCAACAAGTCCCATTCACAAAACACTGACCTGACAGTTACCATTCGCACACCACTGACCCGACACTTACCATTCAAAAACCACTGATCCAACACTTCCCATTCACACACTACAGAACCGACACTTCCAATTCATAAAGCACTGTCCGACACTTCCCATTCCCACACCACTAACCCAACTCTTCCCATTCACAAATCACTGTCCAACACTTCAAATTCACATCCCATTGATCCAACACTTCCCATTCACAAACCTGTGATCCAACACATCCCATTCACAAACCACTGATCCAACAATTCCCATTCACACACCACTGATCCAACAATTCCCTTTCACACAGCACTGATCCAACAATTCCCATTCATAAACCACTGACGCGACTCTTCCTCATTCAGAAACCAGTGATCCAACATATCCCATTCACAAACCTCTGATCCAAAATATCCCTTTAACAAACCACTGTTCGAACTCTTCCCATTCACAAACCAGTGAACCAACACTTCCTCATTCACAAACCACTGATCCAACACTTCCCGTTCACACACCACTGACCCGACACATCCGAATGACAAACCACTGACCCGTCACTTCCCGTTCACACACTATTGTCCGGAAACTTCCCATTCACAAACCACTGATCCAACACCTCCCATTCACACACCACTGATCCAACACATCCCATTCACAAACCACTGCTCCAACACTTCCCATTCACAGATCACTGATCCAACACTTGCCCATTCACACAACACTGACCCGACACTTCCCTTTCACTCACTATTGACCGGAAACTCCCCGTTCACAAACCACTGATCCGACACATCCCACTCAAAAACGACTGATGCAACACTTCCCATTCACATCCCATTGATCCAACTCTTCCCATTGACAAACCACTGATCCAACACTTCCCGTTCACAGACCACTGACCCGCCACTTCAGAATGACAAACCACTGACCCGTCACTTCCCGTTCACACACTATTGACCGGAAACTTCCCATTCACAAACCACTGATCCAACACCTCCCATTCTCACACCACTGATCCAACACTTCCCATTCACACGCCACTGATCCAACACCTCCCATTCTCACACCACTGATCCAACACTTCCCATTCACACGCCACTGATCCAACACATCCCATTCTCACACCACTGATCAAACACTTCCCATTCACCCACCACTGACCCGAAACTTCCCATTCACAGACCACTGATCCAACACTTCCCATTCACACACCACGATCCAACAGATCCAATTCACACACCATTGATCCAACACTTCCCATTCAAACACCACTGATCCAACACTTCTCATTCACACTCCACTGATCCAACACTCGCCATTTACAAACCACTGATCAAACACTTCCCCATTCACAAACAACAAATCCAACACTTCCCATTCACAAACCACAGACATGACAGTTCCAATTCACACACCACTGACCCGACACTGCCTTTCACAATCCACTGATCCAACACTTCCCATTCACACACAACTGAACAGACACTTCCCATTCACAAACCACTGATCCAACAAGTCCCATTCACAAACCACTGACCTGACAGTTACCATTCGCACACCACTGACCCGACACTTCCCATTCACACACAACTGAACCGGCACTTCCCATTCATAAAGCACTGTCCGACACATCCCATTCCCACACCACTAACCCAACACTTCCCATTCACAAATCACTGTCCAACACTTCCCATTCACAAACCTCTGATCCAACACTTCCCATTCTCACACCACTGATCCAACACATCCCATTCACAAACCACTGATCCAACACATCCCATTCACACACCACTGATCCAACACTTCACATTCACACACCACTGATCCAACACTTCCCATTCACACACCACTAATCCAACACTTCCCATTCACACACCACTGATCCAACACTTCCCATTCACACCCCACTGATCCAAATCTTCACATTCAAGCAGCACTGAACGCACTCTTGCCATTCACAAACCACTGATCCGACACATCCCATTCACAAACCACTGACTCGACACTTCCCCATTTAGAAACCACTGATCCAGCACATCCCATTCACAAAAAAGTGACCCGACACTTCCCCTTTACAAACCACTGATCCAACACTTCCCATTCACACACCACTGATCCAACACTTCCCATTCACACATCACTTATCCAACACTTCCGATTCACAACCACTGATCCAACACATCCCATTCACATACTACTGACACGACACTTCCCATTCATAAAACACTGATGCAACTCTTCCATTCACATCACATTGTTCCAACACTTCCCATTCACAAACCTGTGATCCAACACTTCCCATTCACAAACCACAGACTCGACACCTCCCATTCACACACCACTGACCCAACACTTCCCATTCTCACACCACTGATCCAACAATTCCCATTCACACAGCACTGATCCAGCAATTCCCATTCAAACACCACTGACCTGACTCTTTCCATTCACAAACCACTGACCTGACACTTCCCATTCACAAACCACTGATCCAACACTTCCCATTCAAACACCACTGACCCGACACATCCAAATGACAAACCCGTCACTTCCCGTTCACTTCTCGTACTATTGAATCTCCTCCACACTGTCCCATCACACACACCCGGGGTCAGACACAGAGTGAATCTCCCTCCACTCCGTCACATCACACACTTCGGGGTCACACACAGAGGTAAACTCCCTTCACACCGTCCCATCACACCCTCCCGGGGTCAGACACAGAGAGAACCTCTCTCCACATCATCCCATCACACTCTCCCGGGGTCAGACACAGAGTGAATCTCCCTCCAGACCGTCTCATCACACACTTCCAGGGTCAGACACCGAGAGAATCTCCCTCCATACTGTCCCATCACACACTCCCAGTGTCAGACACAGAGTGAATCTCCCTCCATACCGTCCCATCAAACACTCCCGGGGTGAGACACAGAGTGAAGCTCCCTCTACGCCGTCCCATCACACACTACTGAGGTCAGACACAGAGTGAATCTCCCTACTCACCATCCCATTACACACTCCCGGGGTCAGACTCAGAGTGAATCTGCATCCACACTGTCCCATCACACACTCCCGGGGTCAGACACAGAGTGAATCTCCCTCCTTACCGTCCCATCACACACAGCCGGGGTCAGACAAAGAGAGAATCTCCCTCCAGACCGTCCCATCACACATTCCCAGGGTCAGACACAGAGTGAATCTCCCTCCACACCTTCCCATCACACACTCCCGGGCTCAGACGCAGAGTGAATCTCCCTCCAGACCGTCCCATCACACATTCCCAGGGTCAGACACAGAGTGAATCTCCCTCCACACCGTCCCATCACACTCTCCCAGGGTCAGACACAGAGTGAATCTCCCTCCACACCGTCCCATCACACACTCCCGGGGTCAGACACAGAGTGAATCTCCCACCACACCGTCCCATCACACTCTCCCAGGGTCAGACACAGAGTGAATCTCCCTCCACACCGTCCCATCACACTCTCCCAGGGTCAGACACAGAGTGAATCTCCCTCCACACCGTCCAATCACACTCTCCCAGGGTCAGACACAGAGTGAATCTCCCTCCACACAATCCCATCACACACTCCCCGGGGTCAGACAGAGAGTGAATCTCCCTCCAGACCGTCTCATCACAAACTCACGGGGTCAGACACAGAGTGAATCTCCCTCCACACCGTCCCATCACACACTCCCGGTGTCAGAAACAGAGTGAATCTCCCTCCTCACCGTCCCATCACACACTCCCGGTGTCAGAAACAGAGTGAATCTCCCTCTACACCGTCCCATCACACTCTCCCAGGGTCAGACACAGAGTGAATCTCCCTCCACACCGTCCCATCACACTCTCCCAGGGTCAGACACAGAGTGAATCTCCCTCCACACCGTCCCATCACACTCTCCCAGGGTCAGACACAGAGTGAATCTCCCTCCACACCATCCCATCACACACTCCCGGGGTGAGACACAGAGTGAATCTCCCTCCACACCGTCCCATCACACTCTCCCAGGGTCAGACACAGAGTGAATCTCCCTTCACACCATCCCATCACACACTCCCCGGGGTCAGACAGAGAGTGAATCTCCCTCCAGACCGTCTCATCACACACTCCCGGGGTCAGACACAGAGTGAATCTCCCTCCACACCGTCCCATCACACACTCCCGGTGTCAGAAACAGAGTGAATCTCCCTCCTCACCGTCCCATCACACACTCCCGGTGTCAGAAACAGAGTGAATCTCCCTCTACACCGTCCCATCACACTCTCCCAGGGTCAGACACAGAGTGAATCTCCCTCCACACCGTCCCATCACACTCTCCCAGGGTCAGACACAGAGTGAATCTCCCTCCAGACCGTCCCATCACACTCTCCCAGGGTCAGACACAGAGTGAATCTCCCTCCACACCGTCCCATCACACTCTCCCAGGGTCAGACACAGAGTGAATCTCCCTCCACACCATCCCATCACACACTCCCGGGGTGAGACACAGAGTGAATCTCCCTCCACACCGTCCCATCACACTCTCCCAGGGTCAGACACAGAGTGAATCTCCCTTCACACCATCCCATCACACACTCCCCGGGGTCAGACAGAGAGTGAATCTCCCTCCAGACCGTCTCATCACACACTCCCGGGGTCAGACACAGAGTGAATCTCCCTCCACACCGTCCCATCACACACTCCCGGTGTCAGAAACAGAGTGAATCTCCCTCCTCACCGTCCCATCACACACTCCCGGTGTCAGAAACAGAGTGAATCTCCCTCTACACCGTCCCATCACACTCTCCCAGGGTCAGACACAGAGTGAATCTCCCTCCACACCGTCCCATCACACTCTCCCAGGGTCAGACACAGAGTGAATCTCCCTCCACACCGTCCCATCACACTCTCCCAGGGTCAGACACAGAGTGAATCTCCCTCCACACCGTCCCATCACACTCTCCCAGGGTCAGACACAGGGTGAATCTCCCTCCACACCGTCCCATCACACACTCCCGGGGTGAGACACAGAGTGAATCTCCCTCCACACCGTCCCATCACACTCTCCCAGGGTCAGACACAGAGTGAATCTCCCTTCACACCATCCCATCACACACTCCCCGGGGTCAGAAAGAGAGTGAATCTCCCTCCAGACCGTCTCATCACACACTCCCGGGGTCAGACACAGAGTGAATCTCCCTCCTCACCGTCCCATCACACACTCCCGGTGTCAGAAACAGAGTGAATCTCCCTCTACACCGTCCCATCACACTCTCCCAGGGTCAGACACAGAGTGAATCTGGTTCCACACCGTCCCATCACACTCTCCCAGGGTCAGACACAGAGTGAATCTCCCTCCACACTGTCCCATCACACTCTCCCAGGGTCAGACACAGAGTGAATCTCCCTCCACACCGTCCCATCACACACTCCCGGGGTGAGACACAGAGTGAATCTCCCTCCACACCGTCCCATCACACTCTCCCAGGGTCAGACACAGAGTGAATCTCCCTTCACACCATCCCATCACACACTCCCCGGGGTCAGACAGAGAGTGAATCTCCCTCCAGACCGTCTCATCACACACTCCCGGGGTCAGACACAGAGTGAATCTCCCTCCTCACCGTCCCATCACACACTCCCGGTGTCAGACACAGAGTGAATCTACCTCCACACCGTCCCATCACACACTCCCGGGGTCAGACACAGAGTGAATCTCCCTCCACGCCGTCCCATCACACACTCCCGTGGTCAGACACAGAGTGAATCTCCCTCCACAGCATCCCATCACACACTCCCCAAGTCAGACACAGAGTGTATCTCCCTCCACACCGTCCCATCACACACTCCCGGGGTCAGACACAGAGTGAATCTCCCTCCACACCATCCCATCACACACACCCGGGGCCAGACACAGACTGAAGCTCCCTCCACACCGTCCCATTACACACTCCCGGGGTCAGACACAGAGTGAATCTGCATCCACACCGTCCCATCACACACACCCGTGGTAGACACAGAGTGAAGCTCCCTCCACACCGTCCCATCACACACTCCCAGGGTCAGACACAGAGTGAATCTGCATCCACACCGTCCCATCACACACTCCCCGGGTCTGACACGGAGTGAATCTCGCTCCACACCGTCCCATCACACACACCCGGGGTCAGACACAGAGTGAATCTCCCTCAGCACCGTCCCATCACACACTCCCGGGGATAGACAAAGAGTGAATCTCACTCCACACATTCCCTTCACTCTCTCCCGGGGTCAGACACAGAGTGAATCTCCCTCCACACCGTCCCATCACACATTGCCGGAGTCAGACACAGAGCGAATGTCCCTTCACACCGTCCCATCACACAATCCCCTGGTGAGACACAGAGTGTATCTCCCTCCACACCGTCCCATCACACACTCCCCGGGGTCAGACAGAGAGTGAATCTCCCTCCAGACCGTCTCATCACACACTCCCGGGGTCAGACACAGAGTGAATCTCCCTCCACACCGTCCCATCACACACTCCCGGGGTCAGACACAGAGTGAATCTCCCTCCTCACCGTCCCATCACACACTCCCGGTGTCAGAAACAGAGTGAATCTCCCTCTACACCGTCCCATCACACACTCCCGGGGTCAGACACAGAGTGAATCTACCTCCACACCGTCCCATCACACACTCCCGGGGTCAGACACAGAGTGTATCTCCCTACACACCGTCCCATCACACACTCCCGGGGTCAGACACAGAGTGAATCTACCTCCACACCGTCCCATCACACACTCCCGGGGTCAGACACAGAGTGTATCTCCCTACACACCGTCCCATCACACACTCCCGGGGTCAGACACAGAATGAATCTCCCTACACACCGTCCCATCACATGCTCCCGGGGTCAGACACAGAGTGGAGCTGTTCTGATTGCGCTGGGAGAAATCGGGGAAAAACTACTTTATGAAGGTCTTGAATGGCTTGGAAATTGGTTTCCAACGTCCCTTGAACTTCTAAGTGAACGGCTGGTTTAGAGTGGAAGCTTCGTGTGGAGTTTTTCTGCCAGTTTGGACGGGGTTCGTTTACGGCTTCGAACTGCGTAGCACTCTGCTGTGGCGGCTGGCAACTCGCCGTGAAGCAGTTTCGCTCCCAAAACCGGAGGCAAACGACGTTGTTTGTCCCCACTGACATCGGGCAACCTCCTTCCATCTCTATCGTCGGGATTCTCGTTCGGTGTTGGAGCCGAACCGTCGTTTGGGACGTCTCGACCTCTCACGGCCTGGAAGTTTCTACAGGACTAACGGAGCCTTTCCTGGTGTTGGAATTTCTGGCATTGGGCCAGCAAGGTACCGTCGAGTACAAACTTTTCCCGCCAGTTACTCAACTCACTCCGAGACTTTATAACCAGCACCACCGTATCATTCTCGGTTCGGACACATAAGTAACATGCCGGACCAGTCTGCAGGGAGTCGCAGGCCTGCGGGGAGTTATGCAAAGGCGGCTGCCTCTCCGGCCTCGGACAACGCCCTGTTTCGGACGGTGAAAGTTGAACGCGGGGTGCAATGTATTTTGCGAACTGGAACTACCCTGGAAAAGTGCGCGGAGGCTATGGAGGACTTGTTGGGGAGAGATGGTGTTTTGGCCGCTGAGAAGGAGTTCGGGAAGGCGGTGTTTTACCTGAGGAATGATGAGTTGGTGCATCGGGCCCTCAGTAGAGGGATCACGGTGGAGAACATCTTTTTACAGATGGAGCTAGTGACAGCTCCCACACAACGCATCGTCCTCGGTCACGTACAGCCTTTCATCCCCAACGAGGACCTGCTTCCCGCATTGGCCCGCTTGGGGCAAGTACGGTCAGAGATAACTGCCATCAGGCACAAATTCAGGAGGCGTACCCTCCGGACCGTACTCTCTTTCCGGCGACAGGTATTCATGTAACTGGAAAGGGAGGATGAAGTTGAGGGCCGGTTTACTGTCCGGCACGAGGGGGTAGATTATCAGGTGTATTGGAGCTCTGAGCGCCCACGGTGCCATGCGTGCGGGGAGGTGGGGCACTTTCGGAGGGACTGTCCTAGCACCCGAAAACCCAGGGAGTCCACTTCGGGAACCAGTGCCCCAGCTACCTCTGCCCCTGATCCCATCCCTGCTCCAACACCTGTGCCGACCCCTGCTCCTGCTCCTGCTCCTACCCCTGACCCTGTCTCTAACCCTGCCCCTATTCCTACGTCTGCTCCTACCCCTGTGGTTCAGGCGGGTGATCCTGGGGCTACGTGTGGGGAGGTTCAGGCGAGGGACGGGGTGGAGTCCGGGCGGGGCAAGAAAGCGAGGAAGAAGTCGAAACACGTGAAGAAGTCGGCCCCCGAGACCGCAGAGCTCACGCCCATTTGCCCTGAGGTGGAGGGGGAGACTCGGGGAAGCGTACGGTTGGACGGGGCGATAGGAGCGGAGAGTACCGCGCTGTCGGTGAATTCCGCACCTGTGTGCTCCTCCGGCTTGAAGAGGAGATGGGATTGTTCCCCCAAGAGAGCAGAGAATGCGGATGAGGGGGAGTCCCAGAAAGGGGTGGGGATCCAGGTGGGAGTTGTGTCTAACCCTGAATCCCCAGATGTAGACACCAGTCCTGGGGTGGGTGGTGTGGTTATGCATGCAGCTAGTGCTGGGCCTGTTTGCACGCCTAAAACAGACCTGGAGCCCTCCACCCAGGACTTAGCAGTCAGCGCCTCCCTGGAGGCAAATGTATTAAGTAGTACAGGTGGAGAGGAGACCAGGCTCTCTCACAGTCAGCATCAGGCTGCCAGTGAATCCATTGGGCCAGAGCTCCTGGGGTCCCCTTCATGCCTGTCTCCTGGGGAGGGTGATGTAACCTGCATGCCGACCCCATCAACTAATGGCCTGCAGGGAGTCCCTTGGGATTTTCCCTCCATCGTCGCAACTGTGGGTAAGACTGATGGGACGGTGGAGCGGGAAGGTATAGGGGAGGTACCCACTGTGCAGTGTAGGTTACAGGGGCAGCCACCTTATACACCACATGAGGAGGACGGTGGGGGATCTGTCTGCAGTGAGGGGGATTCATTTGACAGCGAGACAATGGACATCCTCACCCCTCCAGAGAAGTCCCCATTGATACCTGTGGAGGAGATCAGAGAGTTTATTCACTCCTCCGTTGGTGCAAAGCATCGGCCTAAACTAGCCTCGCTTCGCTGGCCTAGCATGCCGAGGCTGGTGAAGTCCCTGAGGGTCATCCTCAGACGGAAGGGGAAGGGGAAGAGGAATGCTGTGTCAGGGAATGACAGGCGGCAGCTGAAATCCTTCCTGGATGACCTGGTGCGGGACATCAGGATGAAAAGCAGCCTCGCTCCTTCGGGAGATGGTGGGTCACAGGGTAGCGATGGTAGCAGTCGGGCTCGGAAAGCCAAGGATATTCTCGGTTTTCTTCGGGAGAGTGCGGCTGAGGGCGCCATCGCTCTCAGTGGGAAGGGGACTGGTGCTGAGGCCTAGTGTGCTTCCGACATGAAGCTTACCATAGCTAGTCTCAATGTGAACGGTAGCAGGGGCTCTCTCCGCAGATATAACAATCTCTCAGTCCTCAGGGACGGGAGATACGCGGTGAGTTTCCTGCAGGAAACCCATACCACCCCGGGGGACGAGACCGCTTGGCTCCTGGAGTGGCAGGGCGGGGTCTACATGAGTCACCTTAGCTCCAACTCTAGTGGGGTGGCGATCCTGTTGGCCCCAACCTTCCGGCCAGAAATCGTAGGAGTCCAAGATGTTGTGCCCGGCCGTCTGCTCCACCTGGCTGTGCGCCTGGATGGTGTACCGTTACATTTTATCAACGTGTACGCTCCGAGGCGCGGGGTGATGCAGACGCGCCTATTCTGTCAGCTGTCCACCTTGCTGAGTTCCATCGACCCGGGGGACTGCGTCGTCCTCGGGGGAGACTTCAACTGTACCCTCGAGGTGGAGGACCGCTCGGGCCTCCAACGCGACCCGGCATCAGCGAAAAGGTTAAAGGAGCTAGTCGGCTCCTTTGACTTGGTGGACAGCTGGCGGAATCTTCACCCCGACTCTAGCGCCTTCTCCAGAAGATCGAGAGAGGGGGGTTCCCGGATAGACCGCCTGTATATCTCTCGGGCTTATGTCTCCCGCGTGTCGGCTTCCTCCATGCGGCCGGTGTCGTGCTCGGATCATCACCTTGTGTGGATGGAATTTACTCCTCTGCACCCTCGGGTGGGATCCGGGTATTGGCACTTTAACAACCGGCTGCTGGAGGACAGCCGATTCCATGATTCATTCCGAGCGTTCTGGGCCGCCTGGAGAGAGAGACGGAGAGAGTTCTGCTCCCTACGGCTGTGGTGGGATGTGGGCAAGGCCCACATCCGGTTTTTCTGTCGGGAGTACACTAGGGGGTCGACAAAGAGGCGGGACTCTGAGATTGAGCGGCTTGAGAGAGCGTTGCTTGACCTGGAGACCCGTCTTGGTTCGACCGGTGGAGACCATCAAACGTGGCAGGAATACCAGGAGAAGAAGGACGCACTCAGGAATCTGCAGCTTCAGCAGTCCCGAGGTGCGTATGTGAGGTCGCGGATCCAAATGCTGCAAGATTTGGACCGCGGCTCACCCTTCTTCTACTCGTTGGAGAAGTGGCGGGGAGTTCAAAAGCAGCTGGTGGAGCTACTGGCTGCTGATGGCTCCTCCATCACGGATCCTGACGAAATTATCGAAGAAGTCCGCACTTTCTATCGGTCCTTATTCTCACCGGATCCATCAAATGCGGGGGCGTGCAGAGAGGTCTGGGAAGATTTACCAAAGGTCAGCCCAGATGACGCAGCGCGTCTGGACGCCTCCCTGACTGGGGACGAGCTGTCTGCTGCCCTTCGGCAACTCCGGAGGGGTAAATCCCCTGGCTTAGATGGTCTGAGTGTGGAGTTTTATCAGGCTTTTTGGGATGTCCTGGGGGTCGATTACAGCCTTGTTCTAGGGGAGAGCCTAGCCACCGGGGAATTGCCCCTCTCATGGCGGAGAGCAGTCGTGGTCCTGCTGCCCAAGAAGGGAGACCTTCGCCTGCTAAAGAACTGGCTCCCGGTCTCCCTCTTGTGCGCGGACTACAAGATCTTCGCCCGGGCAATGGCCAACCGTCTTGGTTCAGTACTGAGACAGGTGATTCATCCTGACCAATCTTACACAGTCCCGGGCCGCTCCATCCAGGACAATGTCCACCTAGTACGGGACCTGATCCACCTGTACCAGGAGACTGGGACCCCGGCAGCGTTTCTTTCTCTTGACCAGGAGAAGGCGTTTGACCGGGTAGACCACAGTTTCCTGGTGGGCACTCTGCAGGCCTTTGGGCTCGGACCACACTTTGTGGCCCGAGTTCGGCTCCTCTACTCTGCCGCAGAGTGCCTTGTTAAGGTCAATGGATCACTGGCAGCACCCATTCCTTCAGGAGAGGAGTACGTCAGGGATGCCCCATGTCCGGTCAATTGTACGCGATCTGTGTCGAGCCATTCCTGAGCCTCCTACGGCGAAGACTGACAGGTCTGGTTCTGCGTGAACCGGACATGGAGGTCGTCCTCTCGGCCTACGGCGATGATGTACTCCTCATGATGACAGATCCCAATGACCTGCGGAGGATGCACGAGTGCCAAGACGTTTTCTCGGCGGCATCCTCCGCCAGGATCAACTGGGCGAAATGTTCCGGACTCTTAGTGGGTCAGTGGCAGGTGGACTCCCTGCCGGAGGAGATGAGAGCTTTTGAGTGGAGTACTCGGCGTCTCCTCTATCTGGGAGTCTACCTGAGTCCTTCTGGGGAGACCTGGCTGGCGAACTGGCAGGACCTGGAGATGAAAGTCATGGCCCGGCTGGGGCACTGGTCAGGCCTTCTCAGGGTGCTTTCCTATCGAGGCAGGGTGGTGGTCATAAACCAGCTGGTGGCCTCCATGTTGTGGTATCGGATGGTCACCTTGGCCCCTCCTGCCCCGTTTGTTGCAAGACTGCAGAGGAAATTAGTGGACTTCTTCTGGGGCAACAGGAAACACTGGGTCTCTGCAGCGGTCTTGAGTCTCCCAGTGGGAGAGGGCGGACAGTCGCTGGTGTGCGTCCGAACGCAGCTGGCGGCTCTCCGCCTCAGGACTCTGCAGAGATTCCTGTACGCCGAGCACCCTCCCAGGTGGCACGTGTTGGCGACTTTCTTCCTCCGGAGGGGCTGCTGTCTTCATGAAGACATGCGGCTACCACCGGCGGGTGTCAGCCGTACTGCTTTGCGGAGTCTGCCCGGCTTCTATCAGGACCTACTGAGAGTCTGGAACATGGTCGCCTCAGGCCGGGAATCCCCTCCTCTGGCGGAGGGCGGGGTCCTGGCCGACCCATCCCCTACCTCAGTGACTGTCGGTGCGGCTCAGTTGTGTGGACCGACTCAGGCCGAGCTGCTGGTCGGGCCCAGACCCCGCAATCTTCTCCGGGAGCCGTGTCCGCACAACTTGAGCCGTCTCTCATCGATACCCACAGTCCCATTCAGGGATGCAAGTAGGAGGTATCTGTATGGGCTGCTACTCCACATCCTCCACTTCCTTGCCCTTGTACACCGTCCCGACATGCCATGGCGGTCGGTCCTTCCACCCAGAGGTGAGGAAGGTCCCCACTGGAAGTCCCTTTACGCCGGGGTTCTTCCCATGCACCTGGGGGATCTCGGCTGGAGGGTACTGCATAGGGCAGTGCCCTGCAATAAGTTTTTCAGTTTGTACATGGACTTCCCACCCGCATGCCACTTCTGCGGGCTGGAGGAGACCGTGTACCACATGTACATGGAGTGTGTGAGGCTGCAGCCTCTTTTTGCATATTTGCGTGGGCTGCTTCTCGCCTTCTGGCTGCATTTTAGTCCCACCCTGTTTATATATGGTCATCCAGTAAGGAAGGGGGCACGGAGGGATGAGGATGTCCTAGTCAACTTGCTCCTGGGGCTGGCGAAATCCGCCATCCGAGGGTCTTGGAAACGGGTGGCGGGAGGATCTCTCCGGGCAGACTGCCTGGCAATGTTTAGGGGGTATGTTCGTGCCCGGGTAACTATTGAAAAGGAACACGCGCAGTCCACAGCGGCCTTGGAGGAGTTTCGAGACCGTTGGGCTCCGCGGGGTGTAAATGCCATCGTGGATAGGGATGGCAACATTCTGGTGTAATGTCTATTGTCTATTTGTAGTGCAGTAATTGTGTTTGCCACTGTTTTGTATATATTGTATAGCACCGAAATTTGTAATAAAGGATTTTGTAATAAAAAAAAACAAAAAAAGGGGTGCAGAGGAAATTAGTGGACTTCTTCTGGGGCAACAGGAAACACTGGGTCTCTGCAGCGGTCTTGAGTCTCCCAGTGGGAGAGGGCGGACAGTCGCTGGTGTGCGTCCGAACGCAGCTGGCGGCTCTCCGCCTCAGGACTCTGCAGAGATTCCTGTACGCCGAGCACCCTCCCAGGTGGCACGTGTTGGCGACTTTCTTCCTCCGGAGGGGCTGCTGTCTTCATGAAGACATGCGGCTACCACCGGCGGGTGTTAGCCGTACTGCTTTGCGGAGTCCGCCCGGCTTCTATCAGGACCTACTGAGAGTCTGGAACATGGTCGCCTCAGGCCGGGAATCCCCTCCTCAGGCAGAGGGCGGGGTCCTGGCCGGCCCTTGCCCTACCTCAGTGGCTGTCGGTGCGGCTCAGTTGTGTGGACCGACTCAGGCCGAGCTGCTGGTCGGACCCAGACCCCGCAATCTTCTCCGGGAGCCGTGTCCGCACAACTTGAGCCGTCTCTCATCGATACCCACAGTCCCATTCACGGATGCAAGTAGGAGGTATCTGTATGGGCTGCTACTCCACATCCTCCACTTCCTTGCCCTTGTACACCGTCCCGACACGCCATGGCGGTCGGTCCTTCCACCCAGAGGTGAGGAAGGTCCCCACTGGAAGTCCCTTTACGCCGGGGTTCTTCCCATGCACCTGGGGGATCTCGGCTGGAGGGTACTGCATAGGGCAGTGCCCTGCAATAAGTTTTTCAGTTTGTACATGGACTTCCCACCCGCATGCCACTTCTGCGGGCTGGAGGAGACCGTGTACCACATGTACATGGAGTGTGTGAGGCTGCAGCCTCTTTTTGCATATTTGCGTGGGCTGCTTCTCGCCTTCTGGCTGCATTTTAGTCCCACCCTGTTTATATATGGTCATCCAGTAAGGAAGGGGGCACGGAGGGATGAGGATGTCCTAGTCAACTTGCTCCTGGGGCTGGCGAAATCCGCCATCCGAGGGTCTTGGAAACGGGTGGCGGGAGGATCTCCCCGGGCAGACTGCCTGGCAATGTTTAGGGGGTATGTTCGTGCTCGGGTAACTATTGAAAAGAAACACGCGCAGTCCACAGCGGCCTTGGAGGAGTTTCGAGACCGTTGGGCTCCGCGGGGTGTAAATGCCATCGTGGATGGAGATGGCAACATTCTGGTGTAATGTCTATTGTCTATCTGTAGTGCAGTAATGGTGTTTGCCACTGTTTTGTATATATTGTATAGCACCGAAATTTGTAATAAAGGATTTTGTAATTAAAAAAAAAGGGTCAGACACAGGGTGAATCTCCCTCCACACCGTCCCATCACACACTCCCCGTGTCTGACACGGAGTGAATCTCGCTCCACACCGTCCCATCACACACACCCGGGGTCCGACACAGAGTGAATCTCCCTCAGCACCGTCCCATCACACACTCCCGGGGATAGACAAAGAGTGAATCTCACTCCACACATTCCCTTCACTCTCTCCCGGGGTCAGACACAGACCGAATCTCCCTCCACACCATCCCATCACACATTGCCGGAGTCAGACACAGAGCGAATGTCCCTTCACACCGTCCCATCACACACTCCCAAGGACAGACACAGAGTGTATCTCCCTACACACCGTCCCATCACACACTCCCGGGGTCAGACACAGAGTGAATCTCCCGCCACACCGTCCCATCACACACTCCTGGGGTCAGACACAGAGTGAATCTCCCTCCATACAGTCCAATCCCACCCTCCCGGGGTGAGACAGAGATTGAATCTCCTCCACACCATCCCATCACACACTCCCGAGGTCTGACGCAGAGTGAATCTCCCTCCAAACCGTCCAATCCCACACTCCCGGGGTGAGACACAGATTGAATCTCCTCCACACTGTCCCATCACACACTCCCGGGGTCAGACACAGAGTGAACCTCCCTCCACATCATCCCATCACACTCTCCCAGGGTCAGACACAGAGTGAATCTCCCTCCAGACCGTCTCATCACACACTTCCAGGGTCAGACACCGAGAGAATCTCCCTCCATACTGTCCCATCACACACTCCCAGTGTCAGACACGGAGTGAATCTCCCTCCTTACCGTCCCATCACACACAGCCGGGGTCAGACAAAGAGAGAATCTCCCTCCATACCGTCTCATCACACACTCACTTGTTCAGACACAGAGTGAATCTCCCTCCACACCTTCCCATCACACACTCCCGGGCTCAGACGCAGAGTGAATCTCCCTCCAGACAGTCCCATCACACTCTCCCAGGGTCAGACACAGAGTGAATCTCCCTCCATACCGTCTCATCACACACTCCCGGGTTCAGACACAGAGTGAATCTCCCTCCACACCGTCCCAACACACACTCCCGGGGTCAGACACAGAGTGAATCTCCCTCCACACCGTCCCATCACACACTCCCGGGGTCAGACACAGAGTGAATCTCCCTCCACACCGTCCCATCACACAATCCCGGGGTCAGACACAGAGTGTATCTCCCTCCATACAGTCCCATCACACACTCCCGTGGTCAGACACAGAGTTAATCTCCCTCCACACCGTTCCATCACACACTCCCGGGGTCAGTCATAGAGTGAATCTCCCTCCACATCGTCCCATCACACACACCCGGGGTCAGACACAGAGTGAATCTCCCTCCACACTGTCCCATCACACACTCCCGGGATCAGACACAGAGTGAAGCTCCTTCCACTCCATCCCATCACACACTCCCGGGGTCAGACACAGAGTGAATCTCCCTCCACACCGTCCCATCTCACACTCCCGGGGTCAGACACAGAGTGAATCTCCCGCCACACCGTCCCATCACACACTCCTGGGGTCAGACACAGAGTGAATCTCCCTCCAGACCGTCCCATCACACACTCCCGGGGTCAGACGCAGAGTGAATTTCCCTCCACACCGTTCCATCACACACTCCCGGGGTCAGACATAGAGTGAATCTCCCTCCACACCGTCCCATCACACACTCCCGGGGTCAGACACAGAGGGAATCTCCCCCCACACCGTCCCGTCACACACTCCCGGGGTGCAGAGGAAATTAGTGGACTTCTTCTGGGGCAACAGGAAACACTGGGTCTCTGCAGCGGTCTTGAGTCTCCCAGTGGGAGAGGGCGGACAGTCGCTGGTGTGCGTCCGAACGCAGCTGGCGGCTCTCCGCCTCAGGACTCTGCAGAGATTCCTGTACGCCGAGCACCCTCCCAGGTGGCACGTGTTGGCGACTTTCTTCCTCCGGAGGGGCTGCTGTCTTCATGAAGACATGCGGCTACCACCGGCGGGTGTTAGCCGTACTGCTTTGCGGAGTCCGCCCGGCTTCTATCAGGACCTACTGAGAGTCTGGAACATGGTCGCCTCAGGCCGGGAATCCCCTCCTCAGGCGGAGGGCGGGGTCCTGGCCGGCCCTTGCCCTACCTCAGTGGCTGTCGGTGCGGCTCAGTTGTGTGGACCGACTCAGGCCGAGCTGCTGGTCGGGCCCAGACCCCGCAATCTTCTCCGGGAGCCGAGTCCACACAACTTGAGCCGTCTCTCATCGATACCCACAGTCCCATTCACGGATGCAAGTAGGAGGTATCTGTATGGGCTGCTACTCCACATCCTCCACTTCCTTGCCCTTGTACACCGTCCTGACACGCCATGGCGGTCGGTCCTTCCACCCGGAGGTGAGGAGGGTCCCCACTGGAAGTCCCTTTACGCCGGGGTTCTTCCCATGCACCTGGGGGATCTCGGCTGGAGGGTACTGCATAGGGCAGTGCCCTGCAATAAGTTTTTCAGTTTGTACATGGACTTCCCACCCGCATGCCACTTCTGCGGGCTGGAGGAGACCGTGTACCACATGTACATGGAGTGTGTGAGGCTGCAGCCTCTTTTTGCATATTTGCGTGGGCTGCTTCTCGCCTTCTGGCTGCATTTTAGTCCCACCCTGTTTATATATGGTCATCCAGTAAGGAAGGGGGCATGGAGGGATGAGGATGTCCTAGTCAACTTGCTCCTGGGGCTGGCGAAATCCGCCATCCGAGGGTCTTGGAAAGGGGTGGCGGGAGGATCTCCCCGGGCAGACTGCCTGGCAATGTTTAGGGGGTATGTTCGTGCTCGGGTAACTATTGAAAAGGAACACGCGCAGTCCACAGCGGCCTTGGAGGAGTTTCGAGACCGTTGGGCTCCGCGGGGTGTAAATGCCATCGTGGATGGAGATGGCAACATTCTGGTGTAATGTCTATTGTCTATCTGTAGTGCAGTAATGGTGTTTGCCACTGTTTTGTATATATTGTATAGCACCGAAATTTGTAATAAAGGATTTTGTAATTAAAAAAAAAGGGTCAGACACAGGGTGAATCTCCCTCCACACCGTCCCATCACACACTCCCCGTGTCTGACACGGAGTGAATCTCGCTCCACACCGTCCCATCACACACACCCGGGGTCCGACACAGAGTGAATCTCCCTCAGCACCGTCCCATCACACACTCCCGGGGATAGACAAAGAGTGAATCTCACTCCACACATTCCCTTCACTCTCTCCCGGGGTCAGACACAGACCGAATCTCCCTCCACACCGTCCCATCACACATTGCCGGAGTCAGACACAGAGCGAATGTCCCTTCACACCGTCCCATCACACACTCCCAAGGACAGACACAGAGTGTATCTCCCTACACACCGTCCCATCACACACTCCCGGGGTCAGACACAGAGTGAATCTCCCGCCACACCGTCCCATCACACACTCCTGGGGTCAGACACAGAGTGAATCTCCCTCCATACAGTCCAATCCCACCCTCCCGGGGTGAGACAGAGATTGAATCTCCTCCACACCATCCCATCACACACTCCCGAGGTCTGACGCAGAGTGAATCTCCCTCCAAACCGTCCCATCACACACTCCTGGGGTCAGACACAGAGTGAATCTCACTCCATACAGTCCAATCCCACACTCCCGGGGTGAGACACAGATTGAATCTCCTCCACACTGTCCCATCACACACTCCCGGGGTCAGACACAGAGTGAACCTCCCTCCACATCATCCCATCACACACTCCCGGAGTCAGACACAGAGTGAATCTCCCTCCACATCATCCCATCACACTCTCCCAGGGTCAGACACAGAGTGAATCTCCCTCCAGACCGTCTCATCACACACTTCCAGGGTCAGACACCGAGAGAATCTCCCTCCATACTGTCCCATCACACACTCCCAGTGTCAGACACGGAGTGAATCTCCCTCCTTACCGTCCCATCACACACAGCCGGGGTCAGACAAAGAGAGAATCTCCCTCCATACCGTCTCATCACACACTCACTTGTTCAGACACAGAGTGAATCTCCCTCCACACCTTCCCATCACACACTCCCGGGCTCAGACGCAGAGTGAATCTCCCTCCAGACAGTCCCATCACACTCTCCCAGGGTCAGACACAGAGTGAATCTCCCTCCATACCGTCTCATCACACACTCCCGGGTTCAGACACAGAGTGAATCTCCCTCCACACCGTCCCAACACACACTCCCGGGGTCAGACACAGAGTGAATCTCCCTCCACACCGTCCCATCACACAATCCCGGGGTCAGACACAGAGTGTATCTCCCTCCATACAGTCCCATCACACACTCCCGTGGTCAGACACAGAGTTAATCTCCCTCCACACCGTTCCATCACACACTCCCAGGGTCAGTCATAGAGTGAATCTCCCTCCACATCGTCCCATCACACACACCCGGGGTCAGACACAGAGTGAATCTCCCTCCACACTGTCCCATCACACACTCCCGGGATCAGACACAGAGTGAAGCTCCTTCCACTCCATCCCATCACACACTCCCGGGGTCAGACACAGAGTGAATCTCCCTCCACACCGTCCCATCTCACACTCCCGGGGTCAGACACAGAGTGAATCTCCCGCCACACCGTCCCATCACACACTCCTGGGGTCAGACACAGAGTGAATCTCCCTCCAGACCATCCCATCACACACTCCCGGGGTCAGACGCAGAGTGAATTTCCCTCCACACCGTTCCATCACACACTCCCGGGGTCAGACATAGAGTGAATCTCCCTCCACACCGTCCCATCACACACTCCCGGGGTCAGACACAGAGTGAATCTCCCTCCACACCGTCCCATCACACAATCCCGGGGTCAGACACAGAGTGTATCTCCCTCCATACAGTCCCATCACACACTCCCGTGGTCAGACACAGAGTTAATCTCCCTCCACACCGTCTCATCACACACTCCCTTGGTCAGACACAGAGTGAAGCTCCCCCCACACCATCCCATCACACACACCCGGGGTCAGACACAGAGTGAATCTCCCTCCGCACCGTCCCATTACACACCCCCGGGGTCAGACACAGAGTGAATCTCCATCCACCCCGTCCCATCACACACTCCCGGGGTCAGACACAGAGTGAATCTGCATCCACACCGTCCCATCACACACTCCCAGGGTCAGACACAGGGTGAATCTCCCTCCACACCGTCCCATCACACACTCCCCGGGTCTGACACGGAGTGAATCTCGCTCCACACCGTCCCATCACACACACCCGGGGTCAGACACAGAGTGAAACTCCCTCAGCACCGTCCCATCACACACTCCTGGGGATAGAAAAAGAGTGAATCTCACTCAACACATTCCCTTCACTCTCTCCCGGGGTCAGACACAGAGTGAATCTCCCTTCACACCGTCCCATCACACAATCCCCTGGTGAGACACAGAGTGTATCTCCCTCCACACCGTCCCATCACACACTCCCAAGGTCAGACACAGAGTGTATCTCCCTACACACCGTCCCATCACACACTCCCGAGGTCAGACACAGAGTGAATCTCCCGCCACAACGCCGCATCACACACTCCCGGGGTCAGACACAGAGTGAAGCTCCCTCCACACCGTCCCATCACACACTCCCGGGGTCAGACACAGAGTGAATCTCCCTCCACACCGTCCCATCACACACTCCTGGGGTCAGACACAGAGTGAATCTCCCTCCATTCAGTCCAATCCCACCCTCCCGGGGTGAGACAGAGATTGAATCTCCTCCACACCATCCCATCACACACTCCCGAGGTCTGACACAGAGTGATTCTCCCTCCACACAGTCCCATCACACACTCCTGGGGTCAGACACAGAGTGAATCTCACTCCACACCATCCCATCACACAATCCCGAGGTCAAGACACAGAGTGAATCTCCCTCCACACCGTCCCATCACACACTCCTGGGGTCAGACACAGAGTGAATCTCCCTCCATACAGTCCAATCCCACCCTCCCGGGGTGAGACAGAGATTGAATCTCCTCCACACCATCCCATCACACACTCCCGAGGTCTGACACAGAGTGATTCTCCCTCCACACAGTCCCATCACACACTCCTGGGGTCAGACACAGAGTGAATCTCACTCCATACAGTCCAATCCCACACTCCCGGGGTGAGACACAGATTGAATCTCCACCACACTGTCCCATCACACACTCCCGGGGTCAAACACAGAGTGAACCTCCCTCCACATCATCCCATCACACTCTCCCGGGGTCAGACACAGAGTGAATCTCCCTCCAGACCGTCGCATCACACACTTCCAGGGTCAGACACCGAGTGAATCTCCCTCCATACCGTCCCATCACACACTCCTGGGGTCAGACACAGAGTGAATCTACCTTCACACCGTCCCATCAAACACTCCCGGGGTGAGACACAGAGTGAAGCTCCCTCTACGCTGTCCCATCACACACTACTGAGGTCAGACACAGAGTGAATCTCCCTACTCACCGTCCCATCACACACTCCCGGGGTCAGACACAGAGGGAATCTCCCTCCACACCGTCCCATCACACACTCCCGGGGTCAGACAGAGTGAATTTCCCTCCATACAGTCCAATCCCACCCTCCCGGGGTGAGACAGAGATTGAATCTCCTCCACACCGTCCCATCACACACTTCCGGGGTCAGACACAGAGGGAATTTCCCTTCACACCGTCCCATCACACACTCCCGGGGTCAGACACACAGTGAATCTCCCTCCACACCGTCCCATCACACACTCCCGGGATCAGACACAGAGTGAATCTCCCTCCACATCATCCCATCACACACATCCGGGGTCAGACACAGAGTGAATCTCCCTCCATACTGTCGGATCACACACACCCGATGTCAGACAAAGAGTGAATATCCCTCCATACAGTCCAATCCCACACTCCCGGGGTGAGACACAGATTGAATCTCCTCCACACTGTCCCATCACACACTCCCGGGGTCAGACACAGAGTGAATCTCCCTCCACACCGTCCCATCACACAATCCCGGGGTCAGACACAGAGTTAATCTCCCTCCACACCATCCCCTCACTCACCTGGGGTCAGACACAGAGTGAATCTCCCTCCACACCGTCCCATCACACAATCCCGGGGTCAGACACAGAGTGTATCTCCCTCCATACAGTCCCATCACACACTCCCGTGGTCAGACACAGAGCTAATCTCCCTCCACACCGTCTCATCACACACTCCCTTGGTCAGACACAGAGTGAAGCTCCCCCCACACCATCCCATCACACACTCCCAAGGTCAGACTGAGAGTGTATCTCCCTCCAGACCGTCCCATCACACACTCCCCGGGTCTCACACAGAGTGAATCTCCCTCCGCACCGTCCCATTACACACCCCCGGGGTCAGACACAGAGTGAATCTCCATCCACCACGTCCCATCACACACTCCCGGGGTCAGACACAGAGTGAATCTGCATCCACACCCGTCCCATCACACACACCCGGGGTCAGACACAGAGTGAATCTCCCTCCACACCGTCCCATTACACACTCCCAGGGTCAGACACAGGGTGAATCTCCCTCCACACCGACCCATCACACACTCCCCGGTCTGACACGGAGTGAATCTCGCTCCACACCGTCCCATCACACACTCCCGGGGTCTGACACAGAGTGAATCTCCCTCCACACAGTCCCATCACACACTCCCGGGGTCAGACACAGAGTGAATCTCCCTCCACACCGTCCCATCACACAATGCCGGGGTCAGACACAGAGTGAATCTCCCTCCACACCGTCCCATCATACACTCCCAAGGTCAGACACAGAGTGTATCTCCCTACACACCGTCCCATCACACACTCCCGGGGTCAGACACAGAGTGAATCTCCCGCCACAACGCCGCATCACTCACTCCCGGGGTCAGACACAGAGTGAACCTCCATCCACCCCGTCCCATCACACACTCCCGGGGTCAGACACAGAGTGAATCTGCATCCACACCCGTCCCATCACACACACCCGGGGTCAGACACAGAGTGAATCTCCCTCCACACCGTCCCATCACACACTCCCAGGGTCAGACACAGGGTGAATCTCCCTCCACACCGTCCCATCACACACTCCCCGGGTCTGACACGGAGTGAATCTCGCTCCACACCGTCCCATCACACACTCCCGGGGTCTGACACAGAGTGAATCTCCCTCCACACAGTCCCATCACACACTCCCAGGGTCAGACACAGAGTGAATCTCGCTCCACACCGTCCCATCACACAATGCCGGGGTCAGACACAGAGTGAATCTCCCTCCACACCGTCCCATCATACACTCCCGATGTCAGACAAAGAGTGAATCTCCCTCCATACAGTCCAATCCCACCCTCCCGGGGAGAGACACAGATTGAATCTCCTCCACACAATCCCATCACACACTCCCGAGGTCTGACACAGAGTGAATCTCCCTCCACACCGTCCCATCACACACTACTGAGGTCAGACACAGACTGAATCTACCTACTCACCGTCCCATCACACACTCCCGGGGTCAGACTCAGAGTGAATCTGCATCCACACAGTCCCATCACACACTCCCGGGGTCAGACACAGAGTGAATATCCCTCCACACCATCCCTTCACACACTTCCGTGGTCAGACACAGAGTGAATCTCCCTCCATACCGTCCCATCACACACTCCCGGGGTCAGACACAGAGTGAATCTCCCTCCACACCGTCCCATCACACACTCCCGGGGTCAGACACAGAGTGAATCTCCCTCCACACCATCCCATCACACACTCCCGGGGTCAGACACAGAGTGAATCTCCCTCCATACCGTCCCATCACACACTCCTGGGGTCAGACACAGAGTGAATCTCCCTCCATACCGTCCCATCACACACTCCCGATGTCAGACACAGAGTGAATCTCCCACCATACAGTCCAATCCCACCCTCCCGGGGTGAGACACAGATTGAATCTCCTCCACACCATCCCATCACACACTCCCGAGGTCTGACACAGAGTGAATCTCCCTCCACACCGTCCCATCACACACTCCCGTGGTCAGACACAGAGTGAATATCCCTCCATACAGTCCAATCCCACACTCCCGTGGTCAGACACAGAGTGAATCTCCCTCCATACCGTCCCATCACACACTACCGGGGTCAGACACAGAGTGAATCTCCCTCCATACCGTCCCATCTCACACTCCCGGGGTCAGACACAGAGTGAATGACCCTCCATGCCGTCCCATCACACACTCCCGGGGTCAGTCACAGAGTGAATCTCCCTCAAGACCGTCCCGTCACACACTCACAGGGTCAGACACAGAGTGAATCTCCCTCCACACCGTCCCATCACAAACTCCCGGGGTCAGACACAGAGTGAAGCTACCTCCACACCATCCCATCGCACAATCCCGAGGTCTAGACACAGAGTGAATCTCCCTCCATACAGTCCAATCCCACACTCCCGGGGTCAGACACAGAGTGAATCTCCCCCCACACCGTCACATCAAACACTCCCGGGGTGAGACACAGAGTGAAGCTCCCTCTACGCTGTCCCATCACACACTACTGAGGTTAGACACAGAGTGAATCTCCCTACTCACCGTCCCATCAGACACTCCCGGGGTCAGACTCAGAGTGAATCTGCATCCACACCGTCCCATCACACACTCCCGGGGTCAGACACAGAGGGAATCTCCCTCCACACCGTCCCATCACACACTCCCGGGGTCAGACAGAGTGAATCTCCCTCCATACAGTCCAATCCCACCCTCCCGGGGTGAGACAGAGATTGAATCTCCTCCACACCGTCCCATCACACACTTCCGGGGTCAGACACAGAGGGAATTTCCCTTCACACCGTCCCATCACACACTCCCGGGGTCAGACACACAGTGAATCTCCCTCCACACCGTCCCATCACACACTCCCGGGATCAGACACAGAGTGCACCTCCCACCACATCATCCCATCACACGCTCCCCGGGTCTGACACGGAGTGAATCTCGCTCCACACCGTCCCATCACACACACCCGGGGTCAGACACAGAGTGAATCTCCCTCCGTACTGTCGGATCACACACTCCCGATGTCAGACAAAGAGTGAATCTCCCTCCATACAGTCCAATCCCACCCTCCCGGGGTGAGTCAGAGATTGAATCTCCTCCACACCATCCCATCACACACTCCCGAGGTCTGACACACAGTGAATCTCCCTCCACACCGTCCCATCACACACTCCCGGGATCAGACACAGAGTGCACCTCCCACCACATCATCCCATCACACGCTCCCCGTGTCTGACACGGAGTGAATCTCCCTCCACACCGTCCCATCACACACTCCCGGGGTCAGACACAGAGTGAATCTCCCTCCACACCGTCCCATCATACACTCCCGGAGTCAGACACAGAGTGAACCTCCCTCCACATCATCCCATCACACTCTCCCGGGATCAGACATAGAGTGAATCTCTCTCCAGACCGTCTCATCACACACTCCCGGGGTCAGACACACAGAGAATCTCCCTCCACACCATCCCATCACACACTCCCGGGGTCAGACACAGAGTGAACCTCCCTCCACATCATCCCATCACACTCTCCCGGGGTCAGACACAGAGTGAATCTCTCTCCAGACCGTCACATCACACACTTCCGGGGTCAGACACAGAGTGAAGCTCCCTCCATGCCGTCCCATCTCACACCCCCGGGGTCAGAAACAGAGTGAATCTCCCTCCAAAACGTTCCATCACACACTCCCGGGGTCAGACACAGAGGGAATCTCCCTCCACACCGTTCCATCACACACTCCCGGGGTCAGACACAGAGTGAACCTCCCTCCACATCATCCCATCACACTCTCCCGGGGTCAGACACAGAGTGAATCTCCCTCCATACCGTCCCATCACACTCTCCCGATGTCAGACACAGAGTGAATCTCCCTCCATACAGTCCAATCCCATCCTCCCGGGGTGAGACACAGATTGAATCTCCTCCACACCATCCCATCACACACTCCCGAGGTCTGACACAGAGTGAATCTCCCTCCACACCGTCCCAACACACACTCCTGGGGACAGACACAGAGTGAATATCCCTCCATACAGACCAATCCCACACTCCCGGGGTGAGACACAGATTGAATCTCCTCCACACTGTCCCATCACACACTCCCGGGGTCAGACACAGAGTGAATCTCCCTCCACACCGTCCCATCACACAATCCCGGGGTCAGACACAGAGTTAATCTCCCTCCACACCATCCCTTCACTCACCCGGGGTCAGACACAGAGTGAATCTCCCTCCACACCGTCCCATCACACAATCCCGGGGTCCGACACAGAGTGCACCTCCCTCCATACAGTCCCATCACACACTCCCGTGGTCAGACACAGAGTTAATCTCCCTCCACACCGTCTCATCACACACTCCCTTGGTCAGACACAGAGTGAAGCTCCCCCCACACCATCCCATCACACACTCCCAAGGTCAGACTGAGAGTGTATCTCCCTCCAGACCGTCCCATCACACACTCCCCGGGTCTCACACAGAGTGAATCTCCCTCCGCACTGTCCCATTACACACCCCCGGGGTCAGACACAGAGTGAATCTCCATCAAACCCCGTCCCATCACACACTCCCGGGGTCAGACACAGAGTGAATCTGCATTCACACCCGTCCCATCACACACTCCCAGGGTCAGACACAGGGTGAATCTCCCTCCACACCGTCCCATCACACACTCCCGGGGTCAGACACAGAGTGAATCTCCCTCCATACCGTCCCATCACACACTCCCGATGTCAGACACAGAGTGAATCTCCCTCCATACAGTCCAATCCCACCCTCCCGGGGTGAGACAGAGATTGAATCTCCTCCACACCATCCCATCACACACTCCCGAGGTCTGACACAGAGTGAATCTCCCTCCACACCGTCCCATCACACACTCCCGGGGTTAGACACAGAGTGAATCTCACTCCACACCGTCTCATCACACACTCCCGGGGTCAGACACACAGTGAATCTCCTCCACTCCGTCCCATCACACACTCCTGGGGTCAGACACAGAGTGAATCTCACTCCATACAGTCCAATCCCACACTCCCGGGGTCAGACACAGTGGGAATCTCCCTTCACACCATCCCATCACTCACTCCCGGGGTCAGACACAGAGTGAACCTCCCTCCACATCATCCCATCACACTCTCCCGGGGTCAGACACAGAGTGAATCTCTCTCCAGACCGTCTCATCACACACTCACAGGGTCAGGCACAGTGTGAATCTCCCTCCTTACTGTCCCATCACACACTCCTGGGGTCAGACACAGAGTGAATCTACCTTCACACCGTCCCATCAAACACTCCCGGGGTGGGACACAGAGTGAAGCTCCCTCTACGCCGTCCCATCACACACTACTGAGGTCAGATACAGAGTGAATCTCCCTCCACACCGTCCCATCACACACTCCCCGGGTCTGACACGGAGTGAATCTCGCTCCACACCGTCCCATCACACACACCCTGGGTCAGACACAGAGTGAATCTCCCTCAGCACCGTCCCATCACACACCCGGGGATAGACAAAGAGTGAATCTCACTCCACACCATCCCTTCACTCTCTACCCGGGGTCAGACACAGACTGAATCTCCCTCCAGACCGTCCCATCACACACTGCGGGAGTCAGACACAGAGTGTATCTCGCTACACACCGTCCCATCACACACTCCCGGGGTCAGACACAGAGTGAATCTCCCGCCACAACGCCGCATCACACACTCCCGAGGTCTAGACACAGAGTGAATCTCCCTCCACACCGTCCCATCACACACTCCTTGGGTCAGACACAGAGTGAATCTCCCTCCATACAGTCCAATCCCACCCTCCCGGGGTGAGACACAGATTGAATCTCCTCCACACCATCCCATCACACACTCCAGAGGTCTGACACACAGTGAATCTCCCTCCACACCGTCCCATCACACACTCCCGGGGTCAGACACAGAGTGAATCTCCCTCCACACCGTCCCATCATACACTCCCGGGGTCAGACACAGAGTGAACCTCCCTCCACATCATCCCATCACACTCTCCCGGGATCAGACACAGAGTGAATCTCTCTCCAGACCGTCTCATCACACACTCCCGGGGTCAGACACACAGTAAATCTCCCTCCACTCCATCCCATCACACACTCCCGGGGTCAGACACAGAGTGAACCTCCCTCCACATCATCCCATCACACTCTCCCGGGGTCAGACACAGAGTGAATCTCTCTCCAGACCGTCACATCACACACTTCCGGGGTCAGACACAGAGTGAAGCTCCCTCCATGCCGTCCCATCTCACACCCCCGGGGTCAGAAACAGAGTGAATCTCCCTCCACACCGTTCCATCACACACTCCCGGGGTCAGACACAGAGGGAATCTCCCTCCACACCGTCCCATCACACTCTCCCGGGGTCAGACACAGAGTGAATCTCCCTCCATACCGTCCCATCACACTCTCCCGATGTCAGACACAGAGTGAATCTCCCTCCATACAGTCCAATCCCATCCTCCCGGGGTGAGACACTGATTGAATCTCCTCCACACTGTCCCATCACACACTCCCGGGGTCAGACACAGAGTGAATCTCCCTCCACACCGTCCCATCACACAATCCCGGTGTCAGACACAGAGTTAATCTCCCTCCACACCATCCCTTCACTCACCCGGGGTCAGACACAGAGTGAATCTCCCTCCACACCGTCCCATCACACAATCCCGGGGTCAGACACAGAGTGTATCTCCCTCCATACAGTCCCATCACACACTCCCGTGGTCAGACACAGAGTTAATCTCCCTCCACACCGTCTCATCACACACTCCCTTGGTCAGACACAGAGTGAAGCTCCCCCCACACCATCCCATCACACACTCCCAAGGTCAGACTGAGAGTGTATCTCCCTCCAGACCGTCCCATCTCACACTCCCGGGGTCTCACACAGAGTGAATCTCCCTCCGCACCGTCCCATTACACACCCCCGGGGTCAGACACAGAGTGAATCTCCATCCACCCCGTCCCATCACACACTCCCGGGGTCAGACACAGAGTGAATCTGCATTCACACCGTCCCATCACACACTCCCGGGGTCAGACACAGAGTGAATCTCCCTCCATACCGTCCCATCACACACTCCCGATGTCAGACACAGAGTGAATCTCCCTCCATACAGTCCAATCCCACCCTCCCGGGGTGAGACAGAGATTGAATCTCCTCCACACCATCCCATCACACACTCCCGAGGTCTGACACAGAGTGAATCTCCCTCCACACCGTCCCATCACACACTCCCGGGGTTAGACACAGAGTGAATCTCACTCCACACCGTCTCATCACACACTCCCGGGGTCAGACACACAGTGAATCTCCTCCACTCCGTCCCATCACACACTCCTGGGGTCAGACACAGAGTGAATCTCACTCCATACAGTCCAATCCCACACTCCCGGGGTCAGACACAGTGGGAATCTCCCTTCACACCGTCCCATCACTCACTCCCGGGGTCAGACACAGAGTGAACCTCCCTCCACATCATCCCATCACACTCTCCCTGGGTCAGACACAGAGTGAATCTCTCTCCAGACCGTCTCATCACACACTCACAGGGTCAGGCACAGTGTGAATCTCCCTCCTTACTGTCCCATCACACACTCCTGGGGTCAGACACAGAGTGAATCTACCTTCACACCGTCCCATCAAACACTCCCGGGGTGGGACACAGAGTGAAGCTCCCTCTACGCCGTCCCATCACACACTACTGAGGTCAGATACAGAGTGAATCTCCCTACTCACCGTCCCATCACACACTCCCGGGGTCAGACTCAGAGTGAATCTGCATCCACACTGTCCCATCACACACTCCCGGGGTCAGACGCAGAGTGAATCTCCCTCCTCACCGTCCCATCACACACTCCCGGGGTCAGACACAGAGTGAATCTCCCTCCATACCGTCTCATCACACACTCACTTGTTCAGACACAGAGTGAATCTCGCTCCACACCGTCCCATCACACACTCCCAGGGTCAGACACAGAGTGAATCTCCCTCCATACCTTCTCATCACACACTCCCGGGTTCAGACACAGAGTGAATCTCCCTCCACACCATCCCATCACACACTCCCGAGGTCTGACACAGAGTGAATCTCCCTCCACACCGTCCCAACACACACTCCTGGGGTCAGACACAGAGTGAATATCCCTCCATACAGTCCAATCCCACACTCCCGGGGTGAGACACAGATTGAATCTCCTCCACACTGTCCCATCACACACTCCCGGGGTCAGACACAGAGTGAATCTCCCTCCACACCGTCCCATCACACAATCCCGGTGTCAGACACAGAGTTAATCTCCCTCCACACCATCCCTTCACTCACCCGGGGTCAGACACAGAGTGAATCTCCCTCCACACCGTCCCATCACACAATCCCGGGGTCAGACACAGAGTGTATCTCCCTCCATACAGTCCCATCACACACTCCCGTGGTCAGACACAGAGTTAATCTCCCTCCACACCGTCTCATCACACACTCCCTTGGTCAGACACAGAGTGAAGCTCCCCCCACACCATCCCATCACACACTCCCAAGGTCAGACTGAGAGTGTATCTCCCTCCAGACCGTCCCATCACACACTCCCCGGGTCTCACACAGAGTGAATCTCCCTCCGCACCGTCCCATTACACACCCCCGGGGTCAGACACAGAGTGAATCTCCATCCACCCCGTCCCATCACACACTCCCGGGGTCAGACACAGAGTGAATCTGCATTCACACCGTCCCATCACACACTCCCGGGGTCAGACACAGAGTGAATCTCCCTCCATACCGTCCCATCACACACTCCCGATGTCAGACACAGAGTGAATCTCCCTCCATACAGTCCAATCCCACCCTCCCGGGGTGAGACAGAGATTGAATCTCCTCCACACCATCCCATCACACACTCCCGAGGTCTGACACAGAGTGAATCTCCCTCCACACCGTCCCATCACACACTCCCGGGGTTAGACACAGAGTGAATCTCACTCCACACCGTCTCATCACACACTCCCGGGGTCAGACACACAGTGAATCTCCTCCACTCCGTCCCATCACACACTCCTGGGGTCAGACACAGAGTGAATCTCACTCAATACAGTCCAATCCCACACTCCCGGGGTCAGACACAGTGGGAATCTCCCTTCACACCGTCCCATCACTCACTCCCGGGGTCAGACACAGAGTGAACCTCCCTCCACATCATCCCATCACACTCTCCCTGGGTCAGACACAGAGTGAATCTCTCTCCAGACCGTCTCATCACACACTCACAGGGTCAGGCACAGTGTGAATCTCCCTCCTTACTGTCCCATCACACACTCCTGGGGTCAGACACAGAGTGAATCTACCTTCACACCGTCCCATCAAACACTCCCGGGGTGGGACACAGAGTGAAGCTCCCTCTACGCCGTCCCATCACACACTACTGAGGTCAGATACAGAGTGAATCTCCCTACTCACCGTCCCATCACACACTCCCGGGGTCAGACTCAGAGTGAATCTGCATCCACACTGTCCCATCACACACTCCCGGGGTCAGACGCAGAGTGAATCTCCCTCCTCACCGTCCCATCACACACTCCCGGGGTCAGACACAGAGTGAATCTCCCTCCATACCGTCTCATCACACACTCACTTGTTCAGACACAGAGTGAATCTCGCTCCACACCGTCCCATCACACACTCCCAGGGTCAGACACAGAGTGAATCTCCCTCCATACCTTCTCATCACACACTCCCGGGTTCAGACACAGAGTGAATCTCCCTCCACACCATCCCTTCACTCTCCCGGGGTCAGACACAGAGGTAAACTCCCTTCACACCGTCCCATCACACACTCCCGGGGTCAGACACAGAGTGAACCTCCCTCCACATCATCCCATCACACTCTCCCGGGGTCAGACACAGAGTGAATCTCCCTCCATACCGTCCCATCACACACTCCCGATGTCAGACAAAGAGTGAATCTCCCTCCATACAGTCCAATCCCACCCTCCCGGGGTGAGACACAGATTGAATCTCCTCCACACCATCCCATCACACACTCCCGAGGTCTGACACAGAGTGAATCTCCCTTCACACCATCCCATCACACACTCCCGGGGTCAGACACAGAGTGAATCTCCCTCCACACCGTCCCATCACACACTCCCGGGGTCAGACACAGAGTGAATCTCCCTCCACACCGTCCCATCACACACTTCCGGGGTCAGACACAGAGGTAATCTCCCTTCACACCGTCCCATCACACACTCCCGAGGTCAGACACAGAGTGAACCTCCCTCCACATCATCCCATCACACTCTCCCGGGGTCAGACACAGAGTGAATCTCCCTTCAGACCGTCTCATCACACACTCCCAGGGTCAGACACCGAGAGAATCTCCCCCCATACCGTCCCATCACACACTCCCAGTGTCAGACACAGAGTGAATCTCCCTCCATACCGTCCCATCACCCACTCCTGGGGTCAGACACACAGTGAAGCTCCCTCTGCGCTGTCCCATCACACACTACTGAGGTCAGACACAGAGTGAATCTCCCTACTCGCCGTCCCATCACACACTCCCGGGGTCAGACTCAGAGTGAATCTGCATCCACACCGTCCCATCACACACTCCCGGGGTCAGACACAGAGTGAATCTGCATCCACAACATCCCATCACACAATCCCCTGGTGAGACACAGAGTGTATCTCCCTCCACACCGTCCCATCACACACACCCCAAGGTCAGACACAGAGTGTATCTCCCTACACACCGTCCCATCACACACTCCCGGGGTCAGACACAGAGTGAATCTTCCGCCACACCGTCCCATCGCACACTCCTTGGGTCAGACACAGAGTGAATCTCCCTCCACACCGTCCCATCACACAATCCCGGGTCAGACACAGAGTGAATGTCCCTCCACACCGTCCCATCACACACTCCCCGGGTCTGACACAGAGTGAATCTCCCTCCGCACCGTCCCATTACTCACTCCCGGGGTCAGACACAGAATGAATCTCCATCCGCACAGTCCCATCACACATTCCCGGAATCAGACAAAGAGGGAATTTCCCTCCATACCGTCCCATAACACACTCCTGGGGACAGACACACAGTGAATCTCCCTCAACCCCGTCCGTTCAAACACTCCCCTGGTCTGACACAGAGTGAATCTCCCTCCACACCGTCCCATCACACACTCCCGGGGTCAGACATAGAGTGAATCTCCCTCCACACCGTCCCAGCACACACTCCCGGGGTCAGACACAGAGTGAAGCTCCCACCACACCACCCCATCACACACTCCCAAGGTCAGACACAGAGTGTAACTCCCTCCACACCGTCCCATCACACACTCACGTGGTCAGACACAGAGTGAATCTCCCTGCACACCGTCCCATCACACACTCCCGGGTTCAGACAGAGTGAATCTCCATTCACAGCGTCCCATCACACTCTCCCGGAATCAGACACAGACGGAATCTCCCTCCTTACCATCCCATCACACACTCCCGGGGTCAGACACAGAGTGAATCTCCCTCCACACCATCCCTTCACACACTCCCGGGGTCAGACACAGAGTGAATCTCCCTCCTCACCGTCCCATCACACATTCCCGGGGTCAGACACAGAGTGAATCTCCCTCCCCACCGTCCCATCACACACTCCCGGGGTCAGACACAGAGTGAATCACCCTCCTCACCGTCCCATCACACATTCCCGGGGTCAGACACAGAGTGAATCTCCCTCCACACCGTCCCATCTCACAATCCCGGGGTCAGACACAGGGTGAATCTCCCTCCAGACCGTCTCATCACACCCTCCCAGGGTCAGACACAGAGTGAATCTCCCTCTATACCGTCCCATCACACACTGTCGGGGTGAGACACACAGTGAATCTCCCTCCCCACCGTCCCATCACACACTCCCGGGGTCAGACACAGAGTGAATCTGCATCCACAACATCCCATCACACAATCCCCTGGTGAGACACAGAGTGTATCTCCCTCCACACCGTCCCATCACACACACCCCAAGGTCAGACACAGAGTGTATCTCCCTACACACCGTCCCATCACACACTCCCGGGGTCAGACACAGAGTGAATCTCCCGCCACACCGTCCCATCGCACACTCCTTGGGTCAGACACAGAGTGAATCTCCCTCCACACCGTCCCATCACACAATCCCGGGTCAGACACAGAGTGAATGTCCCTCCACACCGTCCCATCACACACTCCCCGGGTCTGACACAGAGTGAATCTCCCTCCGCACCGTCCCATTACTCACTCCCGGGGTCAGACACAGAATGAATCTCCATCCGCACAGTCCCATCACACATTCCCGGAATCAGACAAAGAGGGAATTTCCCTCCATACCGTCCCATAACACACTCCTGGGGACAGACACACAGTGAATCTCCCTCAACCCCGTCCGTTCAAACACTCCCCTGGTCTGACACAGAGTGAATCTCCCTCCACACCGACCCATCACACACTCCCTTGGTCAGACACAGAGTGAAGCTCCCACCACACCACCCCATCACACACTCCCAAGGTCAGACACAGAGTGTACCTCCCTCGACACCGTCCCATCGCACACTCCCGGGGTCAGACGCAGAGTGAAGCTCCCTCCACTCCGTCCCATCACACACTCCCGGTGTCAGACACAGAGTGAATCTCCCTGCACACCGTCCCATCACACACTCCCGGGTTCAGACAGAGTGAATCTCCATTCACAGCGTCCCATCACACTCTCCCGGAATCAGACACAGACGGAATCTCCCTCCTCACCATCCCATCACACACTCCCGGGGTCAGACACAGAGTGAATCTCCCTCCACACCATCCCTTCACACACTCCCGGGGTCAGACACAGAGTGAATCTCCCTCCACACCATCCCTTCACACACTCCCGGGGTCAGACACAGAGTGAATTTTCCTCCACACCGTCCCATCACACACTCCCGGGGTCAGACACAGAGTGAATCTCCCTCCACACCGTCCCATAACACACTCCTGGGGACAGACACACAGTGAATCTCCCTCCCCACCGTCCCATCACACACTCCCGGGGTGAGTCCCACAGTGAATCTCTCTCCCCACCGTCCCATCACACACTCCCGGGGTCAGACACAGAGTGAATCTCCCTCCACACCATCCCATCACACACTCCCAGGGTCAGATACAGAGTGAATCTCCCTCCACACCGTCCCATCACACACTCCCGGGGTCAGACACAGAGTGAATTTCCCTCCTCACCGTCCCATCACACATTCCCGGGGTCAGACACAGAGTGAATCTCCCTCCCCACCGTCCCATCACACACTCCCGGGGTCAGACACAGAGTGAATCACCCTCCTCACCGTCCCATCACACATTCCCGGGGTCAGACACAGAGTGAATCTCCCTCCACACCGTCCCATCTCACAATCCCGGGGTCAGACACAGGGTGAATCTCCCTCCAGACCGTCTCATCACACCCTCCCAGGGTCAGACACAGAGTGAATCTCCCTCTATACCGTCCCATCACACACTGTCGGGGTGAGACACACAGTGAATCTCCCTCCCCACCGTCCCATCACACACTCCCGGGGTGAGACACACAGTGAATCTCCCTCCCCACCGTCCCATCACACACTCCCGGGGTCAGACACAGAGTGAATCTTCCTCCACACCGTCCCATCACACACTCCCGGGATCAGACACAGAGTGAATCTCCCTCCACACCGTCCCATCACACACTCCCGGGGTGAGACACACAGTGAATCTCCCTCCACACCGTCCCATCACACACTCCCGGGGTGAGTCACACAGTGAATCTCTCTCCCCACCGTCCCATCACACACTCCCGGGGTCAGACACAGAGTGAATCACCCTCCTCACCGTCCCATCACACATTCCCGGGGTCAGACACAGAGTGAATCTCCCTCCACACCGTCCCATCTCACAATCCCGGGGTCAGACACAGGGTGAATCTCCCTCTATACCGTCCCATCACACACTCCCAGGGTCAGACACAGAGTGAATCTCCCTCCACACCGTCCCATCACACACTGCCGGGTCAGACACAGAGTGAATCTCGCTCCACACCGTCCCATCACACACTCCCGGGGTCTGACACAGAATGAATCTCCCTCCGCACCGTCCCATCACACACTCCCGGATTCAGACACAGAGTGAAGCTCCTTCCGCACCGTCCCCTCACACACTCCCGGGGTCTGACACAGAGTGAATCTCCCTCCACACCGTCCCATCACACACTCCCGGGGTCTGACACAGAGTGAATCTCCCTCCACACCGTCCCATCACACACTCCCGGGGTCTGACACAGAGTGAATCTCCCTCCACACCGTCCCATCACACACTCCCAGGGTCTGACACAGAATGAATCTCCCTCCACACCGTCCCCTCACGCACTCCCGGGGTCTGTCACAGAGTGAATCTCCCTCCACACCGTCCCCTCACACACTCCCGGGGTCTGACACAGAGTGAATCTCACTCCGCACCGTCCCCTCACACACTCCCGGGGTCAGACACAGAGTGAATCTCCCTCCACACCGTCCCATCACACAGTCCCTGGTTCAGACACAGAGTGAAGCTCCTTCCGCACCGTACCCTCACACACTGACTCTGCTCCATTACAGACCAGTTGTGTTCGACACAAGGCTTCCTCCTGGGCTCTCCATGTTCCCTGCCTCTACACAATCCCTCCCAGCTGAGCTTCCCTTCGCCTCTGGGGTCGACATAGAACCTGGAACAGTAACAGACCCTTCAGCTCCCAATGTTGTACTAGATTAGTAACTAGTAATCAGAGGGCGAACTTCTGCTTTCAGGAAGTCACGTCCTTCCTTTTTCCTCACATTCATGTGCCTGTCTGGATGCCTCTACCCTTCAGCCTGGCAGTACTTTCAATTGTTGGTGTAAAACAAAATACGTCCTGACCTCTCCTTTCAAATTACCCCCTCCCACCTTCAATGCCTGTCCTCTGGTGTGAGACATTTCAACCCAGGGAAACATATACTCTGTCTCTGCCTGTCACAACCTTACACACCGCTATCACTAACCTGCCCTCCAGCCCAACAGTTTCTACATGCCTGTCGTCAAAGTCAGCCTTAAAAAATTCTTTAAAACTGGGAAAACATTGCACTGGGTATCTAAACATGAGACAATCTGCAGACGCTGGAAATCCAGAGCAACACACACAAAACACTGGAGGAACTCAGCAGGTCAGGCAGCATCCATGAAAAGAGTGAACAGTCCGACATAGAAACAGGAGCAGGAGAAGACTCACAGACACGAGACAATCTGCAGACGCTGGAAATCCAGAGCAACACACACAAAACACTGGAGGAACTCAGCAGGTCAGGCAGCATCTGTGGAAAAGAGTAAACAGTCCGACATAGAAACAGGAGCAGGAGAAGACTCACAGACACGAGACAGTCTGCAGATGCTGGAAATCCAGAGCAACACACACAAAATGCTGGAGGAACTCAGCAGGTCAGGCAACATCTGTGGAAAAGAGTGAACAGTCAGCGATTTGGGCCGAGACCCTTCGTCATTGGGTGCAGGAGTTGGGATGTTATGTTGAAGTTATACAAAGTGTTGGTGAGGCCAAACATGCTGTACCGCCTGCAGCTTCTGGTCACCTACCGTCTGTGGGAAAGACATCAATAAGATTGGGAAAAGTGCAGAGAAAGTTTACACAGATATTGTCAAAGATTGGGGATCTGAGTTACCGTGAAAGGTTTGATCGGTTAGTGCTTTCACAAACAGGGGACAATCTGCAGACTCTGGAAATCCAAAGCAACACACACAAAATGCTGGAGGAACTCAGCAGGTCAGGCAGCATCTGTGGAAAAGAGTGAACAGTCCGACATAGAAATAGGAGCAGGAGAAGACTCACAGACACGAGACAATCTGCAGACTCTGGAAATCCAGAGCAACACACACAAAATGCTGGAGGAACTCAGCAGGTCAGGCAGCATCTGTGGAAAAGAGTGAACAGTCCGACATAGAAACAGGAGCAGGAGAAGACTCACAGACACGAGACAATCTGCAGATGCTGGAAATCCAAAGCAACACACACAAAATGCTGGAGGAACTCAGCAGGTCAGGCAGCATCTGTGGAAAAGAGTGAACACGAGATGATCTTCGGATGCTGGAAATCCAAAGTTTGTAGACAGTGCGAAAGGGAGGATAGGCAGGTGATAGAGAAGGGACGTGCTCAGACCGATGGTTTGAGATGTGTCTATTTTAATGCGAGGAGTATTATGAATAAAGTGGATGAGCTTAGAGCGTGGATCAGTACATGGATCTATGATGTTGTGGCCATTACAGAGACTTGGATGGTGCAGGGGCAGGAATGGTTACTTCAAGTGCTGGGTTTTAGATGTTTCAGAAAGGACAGTGAGGGAGGCAAGAGAGGTGGGGGGCTGGCACTGTTGATCAGAGAGAGTGTCACAGCTGCAGAAAGGGAGGAAGTCATGGAGGGATTGTCTATGGAGTGTCTGTGGGAGGACGTTAGGGACAGGAAGGAGTCAATAGCTCTACTGGGTGCTTTTTTATAGACCATCTAATAGTAACAGGGACATCGAGGAGCAGATAGGGAGACAGATTCTGAGAAGGTGTAATAATAACAGGGTTGTTGTGGTGGGACATTTTAATTTCCCAAATATTGATTGGCATCTCCCTAGAGTAAGGAGTTTAGATGGGGTGGAGTTTGTTAGGTATGTTCAAGAACATTTCTTGACACAGTATGTAGAAAAGCCTACAAGAGGAGAGGCTGTACTTGATCTGGTATTGGGAAATGAACCTGGTCAGGTGTCAGATCTCTCAGTGGGAGAGCATTTTGGAGATAGTGATCACAATTCTATCTCCTTTGGAGAGGGAGAGGAACAGACAAGTTAGGAAAGTGTTTAATTGGAGTAAGGGGAAATATGAGGCTATCAGGCAGGAACTTGGAAGCATAAATTGGGAACAGATGTTCTCAGGGAAATATACAGCAGAAATGTGACAAATATTCAGGGGATATTTGTGTGGAATTCTGCAGAGGTACATTCCAATGAGACAGGGAAAGGATGGTAGGGTACAGGAACCATGGTGCACAAAGGCTGATGTAAATCTAGTCAAGAAGAAAAGAAAAGCTCATGAAAGGTTCAAAAAACTAGTTAACGATAGAGATCTAGATGATTATAAGGCTATCAGGAAGGAGTTTAAGAATGAAATTAGGAGAGCCAGAAGGGGCCATGAGAAGGTCTTGGCCAATAGGAATAAGGAAAACCCCAAGGCATTCTACAGGTATGTGAAGAGCAAGAGGATAAAACATGAGAGAATAGGGCAAATCAAGTGTGACAGTGGGAAAGTGTGTATGGAACCGGAGGAGATGGCCGGGTACTTAATGAATACTTTGCTTCAGTATTCACTACGGAAAAGGGTCTTGGTGATTGTAAGGCTGACTTGCAATGGACTGAAAAGCTTGAGCATGTAGATATTAAGGAAGAGGATGTGCTGGAGCTTTTGGAAAGCATCAAGTTGGATAGGTCGCCGGCTACTGTGGGAGGCGAGGGAGGAGATTGCTGAACTGCTGGCGATGATCTTTGCATCATCAATGGGGACGGGAGAGGTTCCAAATGATTGGAGGGTTGCAGATGTTTTTCCCTTATTCGAGAAAGTGAGTAGAGATAGCCCAGGAAATTATAGACCAGTGAGTCTTACTTCAGTCGTTAGTAAGTTGATGGAGAAGATCCTGAGAGGCAGGATTTATGAACATTCGGAGAGGTATAATATGATTAGTAGTCAGCATGGCTTTGTCAAGGGCAGGTTGTGCCTTACGAGCCTGATTGATTTTTATGAGGATGTGACTAAACACATTGATGAAGGAAGAGCAGTAGATGGAGTGTATATGGATTTCAGCAAGGCATTTAATAAGGTACCCCATGCAAGGGCTTATTGAGAAAGTTAAGAGGCATGGGATCCAAGTGGACATTGCTTTGTGGATCCAGAACTTGCTTGCCCACAGAAGGCAAAGTGTGGTTGTAGACGGGTCATATTCTGCATGGAAGTTGGTGACCAGTGGTGTCCCTCAGGGATCTGTTGTGGGACCCTTACACATCATGACTTTGACCTGGATGAGGAAGTGGAGGGATGGGTTAGTAAATGTGCTGATGACACAAAGGTTGGGGGTGTTGTGGATAGTGTGGAGGGCTGTCAGAGATTACAGCGGGACATCGATAGGATGCAAAACTGGGCTGAGAAGTGGCAGATGGAGTTCAACCTAGGTAAGTGTGAGGTGGCTCATTTTGGGAGGTCAAATATGATGGCAGAATGTAGCATTAATGGTAAGGCTCTTGAGTCTTGAGGTCTGAGTCCATAGGACGCTCAAAGCAGCTGTGCAGGTTGTGGTTAAGAAGGCGTACAGTATATTGGCTTTCGTCAATCGTGGGATTGAGTTTAAGAGCCAAGAGGTAATGTTGCAGCTATATAGGACCCTGGTCAGACCCCATTTAGAGTACTGTGCTCAGTTCTGGTCACCTCACTACAGGAAGGATGTGGAAACCATAGAAAGGGTGCAGAGGAGATTAACAAGGATGTTTCCTGGATTGGGGAGCATGCGTTAATGAGAATTGGTTGAGCGAACTCAGCCTTTTCTTCTTGGAGCAACAGAGGGTGATAGGTGACCTGAAAGAGGTGTACAAGATGATGAGAGGCATTAATCATGTGGATAGTCAGAGGCTTTTTCCCAGGGCTGGAATGGTTGCCAAGAGAGGGCACAGTTTTAAGGTGCTTGGGAGCAGGTACAGAAGGGATGTCAGGGGTAAGATTTTTTACGCAGAGAGTGGTGAGTGCGTGGAATGGGCTGCCGGCAACGGTGGTGGAGGCGGATACGATAGGGTGTTTTAGGAATCTCCTGGACAGGCACATGGAGCTTAAAAAAAAATAGAGTTCTATGGGTAACCGTAGGTAATTTCTAAAGTAAGGACATGTTCGGCACAGCTTGGTGGGCCAAAGGGGCTGTATTGTGCTGTAGGTTTTCTGTGTTTCTATGTTTCTAAAATGTCGGAGGAACTCAGCAGGTCAGGCAGCGTCTGTGAAAATGAATAAACACGAGACAATTTGCAGGTGCTGGAAATCCAGAGCAACACACACAAATTGTTGAAGGAACTCAGCAGGTCAGGCAGCGTCTGTGGAAGACTCCAGCTGCACCTCCTGCACTCGGTAGGTACAACTGGAGGCAAGCCATTGAGGAGGAAGCTGCGCTACATGCGAGTGACCTCTGCTGTCGCCAGGACAATCTTCCATGCGGTGCCGTGCTGAGGCAATGGCGTCAAAACGGGCTGAGTAAACTGATTCGAAAGGCTGGGCCTGTTGTGGGAGTGAAACGGGACACAATGGCGGCTGTGGGAGAACAAACAACCCTACAGAAAATGCTGGCAATTCTGGGTGATTATTTCTCACCCTCTGCATGCCACCTTGGCTGAACAGAGGAACACTTTTACTGGTGGACTGAGACAACTATGCTGCTCCAAAGAGCACAATATGCGGTCAGTCTTACCTTCGGTCATTAGGCTCTATAATGAGTCAACCGATAGACAGGCAGTGATGACCCCTTCCTGTTAGACTGTTTGAGGTAACTTATTTTTTTATTCTTCCTTAATTGTCGTCTAACATCTGTACGTCTGTGCACTTGTAATACTACCATGACACCGTCATTTCCTTTGGGATCAGTAAGGCATCTATCTCTTTCTCTTTCTATTCTGAGCAGGACCCGAGACCTGTTGAGGTAGCCGCAGTGATGGGGACAGCGTGCGGGGTCACAGGCAGTGTTGCGACATCACCATTCCAGAGACCCAGGTTCGATCCCGACCTCAGGCACAGCCCGCGTGGAGTTTGCCCAGCCAGGAGGGTTTCCCCACTTCCCTCCTCCCCCCACCCACTGATTCACAGTTCCACGATGCATTGGGGGGAGCCCACAAGCGTCGCCATATTTTCAACGGAACGAGAGTAAACCACAGACAGCGACAAAACTTCCTCCCTCCCCACCCACCCACCGGCAGATCCTCCTGCCCCATAGGACGGGCCACCATCGGCTGTCAACCTCAGTTATCGAACACCTAACCGAACGTGGCATACATCTGTCCACGTGCCTTTTCAACCGCCCGCCCACCGAACAGTGTGAGTACGTCAGTGCAGAATATGTGTGGATGTGCACAGTAGGTGTGCAGAGTTCAACCCAAAGAAACAGCACCGAACCCGTTCAAGCACCAACCAGCACAAAAAAAGAACAAATTGCGCAAACACAGAGAACCTCAACCATCCTTCACGGGTAAAACCCTCCCAACCACCTACAGGAAACGTTGTCGCAGGAAAGCATCAGAGATCCTCACCACCCAGGCCACGCTCTTTTCTCACTGCTGCCATCAGGAAGAAGGTACAGGAGCCTCAGGACTCACACCAGCAGGGTCAGGGACAGTTACTACCCCCCAAACATCAGGCTCCGGAACCAGAGCAGATAACTTCACTCAACACTCACCCCGTTCCTAAACTGTTCCCACAACCTATGGAGTCACTGTCAAGGACTCTTCATCTCAGAATCTTGATATTCATTGTTATTTATTTATCAGTATTATTTCTGCTTTTTGTATTTGCACAGTTTGTTGTCTTCTGCACTCTGGTTGAACGGCCTGACTGGTCGGTCTTTCATTGATTCTGTTGTGGTTATTATTCTATAGATTTATTGAGTATGCCCACAAGAAAATGAATCTCAGGGTTGTATATGGTGACATATCTGTACTTTGGACTGGGACTTTTTGTTTCAGCCACGGAGGCTTCACGCTGTAACGGTCCTCGCCCATCAAGGAGCTGGGAAAGGACTGGCACCCTGTTCACACTGGGGTGCACCATGGCCACAAAGATCTGCAGTTGCTGCCCTCTCCTTATTCCATCCTCCCCGTCAGCCACCATCGACGTAGTAATTGAGAAACAGGCTCAGTGGTTCATGTTTCATCGGGGCTCCAGGCAGGCAAGAAACCCATGGTCACGCGCACAACGAGATTCAAGAGTAAATTTATTAGCAAAGTACGGGCCTGTCACCATATAGAACTCTGAGATTCATTTTCTTGTGGGCATTCTCAATAAATCTATAGAATAATAACCACAACAGAATCAGCGACCAAAGTTTGTTAACTGGGCAAATGCAGAAGAATAAATAGATAGATAGACAAACAAACAGATAAACAGATAGATAGACAGATATATGGACAGGGAAAAATAGAAAGATGCATAGACAGATAGATAGGCAGGCAGACAGACAGATAGATAGATAGATAGGGGGATATTAGAGGAAGGTTTTTCACTCAGAGAGTGGTTGGTGCGTGGAATGCACTGCCTGAGTCAGTGGTGGAGGCAGATACACTAGTGAAGTTTAAGAGACTACTAGACAGATATATGGAGGAATTTAAAGTGGGGGGTTATATGGGAGGCAGGGTTTGAGGGTCAGCACAACATCATGGGCCAAAGGGCCTGTACTGTACTGTTCTATGTTCTATGATAGATAGATAGATAGATAGATAGATAGATAGACAGACATATAGACAGATGGACAGACAGATAGACAGACAGATGGATAGACAGACAGATAGATACATACATACTTGACAAGAAGCTCGGAGACCTCGGTCTTCACCTTGCCTTGTGTAGCTGGATCCTGGACTTCCTGCCAGGTTGCCAGCAGGTGGTAAGAGTGGGATCCCTCACCTCTGCCCCTCTGACCCTCAAAACAGGTGCTCCTCAGGGCTGTGTCCGAAGCCCCCTCCTTGACCCACAGCTCCAATCTGCTAATTCAATTTGCTGAAAAAACTACACTGACTGGCCTAATCTCTAATAACGAGGCAGCCTACAGAGAAGAAGTCATCACCCTGACACAGAGGTGTCAAGAAAACAACCTCTCCCTCAATGTTGTAAAAACAAAGGAGCTGGTTGTGGACTACAGGAGGAATGGAGACAGGCTCGCCCCTATTGACATCAATGGATCTGGGGTTGAGAGGGTGAACAGCCTCAAGTTCCTCAGCATAAACATCACCGAGGATCTCACGTGGTCTGTACATACCAGCTGTGTGGTGGAAAAGCACAATAGTACCTGTTTCACCTCAGAAGGTTGAAGAAGTTTGGTTTGGGCCCCCAAATCCCAAGAACTTTCTACAGGGGCACAATTGAGAGCCTCTTGGCTGCCTGCATCACTGCCTGGTATGGGAACTGTACTTCCCTCAATCGCAGGACTCTGCAGAGAGTGGTGTGGACAGCCCAGAGCATCTGTAGATGTGAACTTCCCACTATTCAGGACATTTACAGCGACAGGTGTGTAAAAAGGGCCTGAAGGATCATTGGGGACCCGAGTCACCCCAACCACAAACTGTTCCAGCTGCTACCATCCGGGAAACGGTACCACAGCATAAAAGCCAGGACCAACAGGCTCCGGGACAGCTTCTTCCACCAGGCCATCAGACTGATTAATTCATGCTGACCCAACTGTATTTCTATGTTATATTGACTGTCCTGGTGTACATACCATTTATTACAAATTACTGTATATTGCACTTTGCCCCTTCAGATAGAGACGTAACGTAAAGATTTTTACTCCTCGTGTATGTGAAGGATGTAAGAAATGAAATCAATTCAATTCAGACAGATAGATATCGAGAACATGAGATTGAAAGTGAGTCTATAGGTTGTGGGAAATTTTCAATGATGGGGCGAGTGAAGTTATCCCCTTTGCTGCAACAGCCTGACGGGTAAAGGGTAATGACTGCTCCGGCCGGAACCCGCTGGTGTGGGCCCCGAGGCTCCCTGGGTATGAGCAGCGGGAAGGGAGAGTGCCCTGGGCGGCGGGGGTCCCTGCGGCACCGTTTCATGTGGATGTTTCATGGGCTTTACAACGGGTCGCAAGGTGCAGCGGCGAGAGCGGGTCGGGAGGAAGGCAGCCGGCCGGCCCGTCCCGGCTGAAGTATGACGTGTCACGCCGCCCAGACACTAAATCTTTCCGCTGGTTTCCATCTACTTCTCTCTCAGTATCAGATGGCGAGGAAGGGAGGTCAATGCTTGCGGCTTTACGTCAGGAGGCATTTGGTAACGGGCAGGGTTAAAACTGCGCAAGTTCTCAAGTGCAGTTCGGGCACGGAACAGTGCCGCCTGTAGTGGTGGAGGCGGAAACTGTTAGCAAAATCAAAGCCGGGCCGGCAGCGCCAGACAAAAACATAGCCCTCAAAGACATCCCCGCGGTCCGCCGTCCCATTCCCGTGCTGGCCGAATAATGCCGTTCACACTGCACGGCTGTCCCCATAGCCGGGCAATATTCTTGCGTGGAGCCTCCGGGAGGTCTCACACAAGTCCGGCCCCAGTCCCCTTGATGTTGCCATGTGGTAAAGCACCGGCCGCTTTATTCAACCCGTCACATCCCACACACGTAAGTCATTAGGAGTTATAAAGATTGAGGAGATTTGGATTGTCACCTAAAACACTTAAAAACTTGTGCAGATGTACCGCGGAGAGCTTCCTGGCAGACTGCATCGCCGTCTGGTATTGGGTGTGGGGGAGGGGGGCTACTGCACACGATCGAAGTGGCAGAAACTTCGTGAAACTGGTCAGCTCGGTCATGGCTCCGAGCCTCCTTGGTATCCGAGCGTCTGTGGGGGGAGGGGGAAAGTACACTCGCAGCATTTTTTTAACCTGTACTTTTTTTTCCCACAGATGCTGCCTGGCCTGCTGAGTTCCTCCAGCATTTTCTCTTCTCACCACACCCCCCGCAAGAAAAAAGAAGCATAACCTCGCACAATGACTAACAGATCAAACAAACCCCCAGTCCACCAATCGGCCACAAGAAAGAGAGGGCGGGCACACAAGAAAACAGAACCGAACGTGGCCAAAGTAAACTACGGTTAGTTTGAACCGCAGTCCTATCCTTTACAGCTTGTTTCGAGGCCCTATCCCTATCCACACACAGATGCACACAGATACACACTCACACACACACAGATACACACACTCACACACACAGATACACACACACTCACACACACACATGCACACAGACACACTCACACACACAGATGCACACAGATACACGCACACTCACACACACAGATACACACATACACACTCACACACAGATACACACACACACAGATACACACACACTTACACACACATACACACTCACACACATGCACACAGACACACTCACACACACAGATGCACACAGATACACGCACACTCACGCACACATACACACCCTCACACACACGCACACATGCACACTCACACACACAGATGCACACATACACACACACTCACACACAGATACACACACACTCTCACACACATACACACTCACACAGACACACACACACACACACACACATGCACACAGACACACACACACACACAGATGCACACAGATACACGCACACTCACACACACAGATACACACATACACACTCACACACACAGATACACACACACTTACACACACATACACACTCACACACATGCACACAGACACACTCACACACACAGATACACGCACACTCACGCACACATACACACCCTCACACTCACACACACATACACACACACAGACACACACACACAGATGCACACAGATACACACACACATACACACTCACACACATGCACACAAACACACTCACACACACAGATGCACACAGATACACGCACACTCACGCACACATACACACCCTCACACACACGCACACATACACACACTCTCACACACATACACACTCACACAGACACACTCACACACACATACACACACACACAAATGCACACAGATACAGACACACATAGACACTCACACACACACATACACTCTCACGCACACAGACACACATACACACACATGCATACAGATGCACACACACTCATACACAAAGATGCACAGATACACACACTTCATAGTTCCTTTTTTAACACACATTTACTGAATTTTCCTTTACTTCATGTGACACCTGACTGGAACCTTTGCAAACTTTTGCAAGTGCTGCAGCTTTCCTAGGTCAGCGACTAAAGTGAAATAACTGGGCCCGAACACCCCACTCAAGCTTTCTGATTAATGAAAATCATTCTGATGTGAACCAAAAATATAACACCTTCAGTCATGTACTCAGCATCCTTTTTGATTTTGCCCTCCATTACATTTCACCTCATCCCATTTTACCCCATCATCTGCCTGTGCTTCCTCATCGCCTCACTGCACACTGCACAGGATTTATGTATCAACTGTCCCATTCTCAGCCCTATCACTCTGGACCTCCCCCAACCCTACTCTAACCAGGTAGATTGTGAGATCAAGAGTTGCACTGGGGGGATGGTTCAATAAGACCATAAGACAGTGAAACATAGGAGCAGAATTAGACCATTTGGCCCATCGAGCCTACTCTACCATTTCATCATGGCTGATCCAATGTTCCTCTCAGCCCCAATCTCCTACCTTCTCCCCGTTTCCCTTCATGCCCTGACCAATCAATAATCTATCAACTCCACTTTCAATATACATACAGCCTTGGGCTCAAAGCTGCTGTGGCAAAGAATTCCACAGGCAGGCTGGAATAGAAGTTCTCATTGAGCCTGCTGGTTTGTACTTTGGCCACAATAGGTCAATGCCAGGCGCAGTCTCCATGGCTGTCCACACGGCTTTAGACCACCTGGACACCTACGCCAGGATGCTGTTCGTCGACTATAGCTCAGCATTTAATACCACCATTCCCACAATCCTGATTGAGAAGTTGCAGAACCTGGGCCTCTGTACCTCCCTCTGTAACTGGATCCTCGACTTACAAACTGGAAGACTGATGGTAACATATCCTTTTCGCTGACGATCAACACCGGCGCACCTCAGCAGTGTGTGCTTAGCCCACTTGTATACTCTCTCTATACCCATGTGGCTAGACATAGATCAAATACCATCTATAAATTTGCTGATGATACCACCATTGATGGAGATGAGAGGGCATACAGGAGTGAGATATGCCAACTAGTGGAGTGGTGTCTCATTAACAACCTGGCACTCAACGTCAGTAAGATGAAAGAGCTGATTGTGGACTTCAGGAATGGTAAGATGAAGGAACACATACCAGTCCTCATAGAGGGGTCAGAAGTGGAGAGAGTGAGCAGCTAGGTGTCAAGATCTCTGAGGATCTAACTTGGTCCCAACATATCAATGCAGTTATAAAGAAGGCATGACAGTGACTATACTTCATCAGGAATTTGAAGAGATTTGGCATGTCAACAAATACACTCAAAAACTTGTATAGTTGTACCGTGGAGAGCATTCTGACAGGCTACATCACTGTCTGGTATGGAGGGACTACTGCACAGGACCGAAAGAAGCTGCAGAAGTCTGTAAATCTAGTCGGCTCCATCTTGGGTACTGGCCTACAAAGTACCCAGGACATCCTTAGGGAGTGGTGTCTCAGAAAGGCAGCGTCTGTTATTGAGGACCTCCAGCACCCAGGACGTGCCCTTTTCTCACTGTTCCCATCAGGTAGGAGGTACAGAAGCCTGAAGGTACACACTCAGCGATTCAGGATCAACTTCTTCCCCTCTGCCGTCCGATTCCGAATTGTGCATTGAACCCTTGAACGCTTCTTCTTCTTCATGCGCCTTATGCGCTACGCGCTTGGGAGATCATAGCTCTCCACATCACACATCTAGATCCGTTAGTTCTTTCACAGCGGCCATATATTTGTCTTCCTCATCCGCCTTTCCCTGGCACGTGGCTTTGTAATGTTAGGAATTCCATTCCTCCTTTTTCTGATGACCCAGGTATTGAAGTTTCCTCTCATTTAATATGCTCATTAAAGATCTTTTTGTCTGGGCACATTGGAGCACTGTCTCATTAGTAACCCTATCTCTGTATGATATTTTCAGCCTTCTTCCGAGAAACCACATTTCTGTTGCTTCTAGGTTTCTTTGGAGTTCTGATGTTACAGTCCACGTTTCGGAAGCACACAGCAAGATTGACCAGGTGTAACATTTTGGTAGCCTAAGCCTTGCTGTCATTGAAATGTCTGTTGGTAAAAATGAGTTTAATTTTTTGGAAGTTGGTTTTGGCAATGGCAATTCTTCATTTTAAGTCTACTTTAAATTAAAGCTGGTCCTTTGCCCAATCTCTTGGTTACCGATGTACACTTGGCAGTTTGGGAGTATCCTGCTGTTTTGGTATTACCACACATTTGGTTTTTCTTTACAGTTGGTGGTTAGACCAAAATCTGCACTTGTTTGTACTACTTTGTCTAGGAGGATTTGTAGATTTTCTGCAGCACTTGTTATTAGGGTGGTATCGTCTGCATATCTTATATTGTTGACCTTAACACCTCCAACTTTTATTCCATCTAGGTCTTCTATTTCTCTGAGAATCATTTCACTGTAGATATTAAATAATTCCGGTGAGGCAACACATCCCTGTCTAACTCCTCTTTGAATTTTAGTCCAACTGCTTGTATTATCATCAATTTTTCCCACCGCCATTTAATTTCAGTATAAACTTTGAAGCAGTTGTTGGTCCCTTCCATCAATGTTTAGTTTAGCAAGAACTTGAAATAATTTTTCATGTTGCACTTTGTCAAATGCTTTAGTGAAATCAATAAACCATAAAAAGACATCATTTTGATATTCTGAACACAAAGTACACTGCAGACGCTCGGGTCAGAGCAACACGTACAACACGCTGGAGGATCTCAGCAGGTCGGGCAGCATCCGTGGAAAGGAGCGGTCAACGTTTCGGGCCAAGACTCTTCCTGCCGAAGGGTCTTAGCCTGAAATGTTGACTGCTCATTTCCACGGATGCTGCCCGACCTGCTGAGTTCCTCCAGCGTGTTGTTTTGATATTCAATTGCCCTTTCTGAAAGCACTCATAGTATGAAAGCTGCGTTCCTAGTTTCTCCACCCTCCATGAACCCATATTGCAGTTTAGAAGTTTCTGGCCTGAACTTGTTTTTAATTCAACTCAGAACAATTCTTAACAAAATCTTTATTATGTGACTCATGAGACTGATTGTTCTGTAACTTTCACAGTCAATAGTTCCAGGAATTTTAGGCAGAGTTATAAATACTGAAATCAAGAGATTGTCAGGCAAAACACCAGACTCATAAATGCCATTAAACAGTTCAAAAAGAATATCTATGCCCAGATCTTCTAGGGCCTGTATCATTTCCACCGAAATTTCATCAGGTCCAGTGGCATTACCATGCGTCATGCTTTTCATTGCTTTAGTTGTTTCTTTTTTGGTAATAGGTGGGCCTGTATTAGGGTGTTTGATATCTGGGGGCTTCCCCTCTGTTACCTTCAAAAAGCTGCTCTATATACCGAGTCCAGCTCTCGCATACTTTATCTGGATGTGTTAGGATGGATCCGTCTGCTGACCTTGTGCATCCTGTAGAGGGGGTTCTCTTAATTCCCGTAATTTCCTGAATTTTCTTGTGCATTTCTTTTGCTGTTGTCAATATGGCCTTCGACTTCATTGCATTTTCAATTCAGCCATTCTTCCTTTGCAATGTTGCACAGTTGTCTGGTCTGCCCGTCTAGCTCTCTGTGTTGCACTTCATTATTCTTCACTAGCCTTCCTTGTTCCATCAGATCTAGAATTTCTTGGGTTATTCCCCCCCCCCCCCCCCCCCGTTGGTGTGTTGGATTTCTAGTACTGGGATTATCTCCACTGCTGATCGCTGTATAGCGTATTTAAATCTGTCCCAAATAGGTGTACTTTCGTTTTCGTTGAGGTGTTCTTCTACAGCTGTTTTGAATTGTTGCTTGCTATCATTTTTAAGTTCTCCCAAAGTATACTTGTTTCTCTTTTTTCCACGTTTCGGTTTCTTTAATTTTGCTTTGATGGTAGCTATTACTGGATGGTGGTCTGATCCACAGTCTGCTCCCGGGTAGGCTTCAGAATTTGTGATATTATTTCTAAAGCGTTCATTGGTGGTAATGGAATCTGCTTGATTCTTTGTTCTACCTCCAGGGCTAATCCAAGTACACAATTCATGTGGATGGTTTTTATACCAAGTATTGGTGATCACTTCTGACGCAACAACCAGTAAACCTTTCTCCATTTTCATTTTTCTCCCCTAATCCCCCATGATGTTATTAGCCCTTTCCTGTCCAAATCTCCCATGACTAGTTTTATATCCTGAGATTTACATTGCTCATTGTCGAGATCTTCATAAAACTTGTTGATATTCTCTTCATCCGCATCACTTGTTGTCGCATAGGCTTGGATTGTGCTCATGTTGAAAGGGTTACCCCTTAATTTAACTAAAAGCAGCCGGTCGGATATCGCCCAATATCCCATAAGACATCTTGACACTCGTTTGTTTAAGATAATTCCAGCTCTGTACGCATGCTGTTGACCTCCAGGATACAATATCAGAGAACTACTCTGAATGAATTTGCCGCTGTCAGTCCATCTAGTTTCTGACAGGCCTAAGATATCAACTCCCAACCTTTTCATTTCATTTCACGTGTTGTCCAGCTCTCCTGTCTGGTGAAGTGGGCGGATGTTCCCTTAGCCTTGTTGCCTTCAACACTACTTCACTTCTTTAATATGTATCATTTCTGCTTTTTGCACGATTTTCAACCTATTCAGTATACATAATTGATTGATTAATTTATTATTATATTTTTTCTTCTATGTTGCGTATATTATATGTTGCCTGATTCTGCCCCTATGCGATGGGGAGAGGTGGGAACTGTGGATTTGCTGCGGGCTGACAGGGTCACTGACCTCCTGGTCAGCCGGGATGCTGGCGTCAGAAGCAGGGGAGAGTAGGAACACACTGGATTAATCAACAACCAGGAGCAGACAGTCGGCCAGCAGGGCTGGGGGATGGGGGGGGGACAGACAGGGCAGATCTGCACCCTCTGCTCCCCTCCCTCCTACCTCCGATCCCGGGGGAGTGGGGCACCTTTCTCCCCAGTGGCTGTGTTTGTGCGTGCTTTGAAACCCCCTCTGACGTGAGGGTCAGGAGGTTGGGGGGGGCCAGAATGATCCTCCCCCCACCCCCCCAGGAGGACGATCCCCACCCCCGACCCGGAATGAACTCTCGGAGGAGGTGGTGGATGGGAGAGCCACCACTCATGCAGGCCCTTTGGCCCATCTCAGCTATACTAACCCCTTTACTCGGTTTCAGCAACCCTGTTTCCCTGCAGTACCTCTGTAAAACACAGTGCTTTGCTGATGTAAATGCTTGTCAAAAAGTTGTATCAATTTCTCCCCCCGGTTAAAAAAGATGTTTCCCTCCCCCCTCCTGTTCCCCACTCTGACCTCTAACCTCTTCTCACCTGCCATCAACTCCCCCTGGTGCCCCTTCTCCTTCCCTTTCTCCCATGGTCCGCTCTCTTCTCCCACCAGATTCTTTCTTCTCCAGCCCTTTACCCTTCCCATCCTCTTGGCTTCACCCATCACCTTCCAGCTAGTCCTCACCCCCCACCCAACATTTTGTTCTGGCATCTGGCCCCCTTCTTCCTTTCCAGCCCTGAAGAAGGGTAACAGCCTGCAACATCGACTGTTTATTTACATCCATTCGTGCCTGCTTTCCACTGGTATTTCCTCCAGTATTTTGTCTTGTGTGTGTGTTACAGTTCATCCCCTTCCCTCCCACTCTCTCCCTCTTACCCCTTCCTCCTTTCCTACCTCCACATCACTCCTTCTCCCCATACCTTCCCTCTTGCTTCCTCCCCTCCCCTCCCTCTCCAACCCCCTGCTAAAAAGTTCTCTGCTGACAAAGGTGTCCGATCTGGACACACCGCAGTTTGACTCTGCCTGTGACCGTAGAGTTGTGGGCATGTCATGGGAACCAGCTTCCCTCCAGTGGACTGTCCACACTTACCCTGCCTCGGCTAAGCCAGTACAATGAAAATCCCCCATCCACTCCGGGCATTCTCTCTTCTCCTCTCCCATCGAGCACATCCCACCAGGCTCAAGGACAGCTTCTATCCCAGTGTTCCCTGTACCCTAGTACGATAAGAAAGACACTCGACCTCACAGTCTACCTGGTTATGATCTTGTACCTCCTCGAGGAGGCTGTCTGCCTGCTCGGCACTCTCTCTGTGGCTGAGACACTCTATTCCACATTCTGTTACTGTTCACCTTGTTCACCTCAATACACTGTGTAATGATGTGATCTGTGTGAACGATATACAAGACAAGATTGTCACTGTATCTCGGTACACGTCAACAATATAAACCAATTCCAATTCTGTTATTGTTTGACCTTGTTCCACCTCAATACACTGTGTAATGATGTGATCTGTGTGAACGATATACAAGACAAGATTGTC